>NW_027497352.1:0-183962 GCF_021521415.1 Bidens hawaiensis | reverse complement strand
GCTTCATTCTTTTCCGCTCGCGCAGCATCGAGCTCTTTTTTCAGGCGCGCAACCTCAGTCTCCAATAAAGATTTTTCAGTATTAACCTGCGCAATAGTTTGGTTACGCGCCTCCACTGCTAACTCCAGGTCACGCGCTTGACGCGCGTACTTGGCCGCATCTGCCTCTGCCACTTGCAGTTTCTCCCGCGCAGCTTGCAGCTCAAGCCCGCGCTTCACAAAAGCAGCGTTGGAACTTGCTCGGTTCTCACTGAGTTCTGCTTGGAGTTTCTCAGTTTTCTCTCGGGCATCAGAAAGATTCCAAGCAGAAACCTTAGCCTCTTGCTTGGCCTCCGCAAGGGCATCACGTACCTTTATATAATCATTGCGAAGCTCTTGGGAGGCAGCAAAAAACGCAGACCCAGCAAAAAGGTGGTCATTAAGCAAATCCACGCGAGTGCGGTCCTCTTGAAACCTCCTTTCAGCTGGATGAACAGAGTGAGCCCAAAAGTCTTCACATACGCCCAAGGATTGGAATGAGCTTTCTTCAGTGATACTCCAGCTCGGGCGGTATATGTGATCGGCTCCCTACAAACACAAAGCAACGCAAAGAAGCGTTTAGTTATCTAAACACTAACTTGGAAGTCTGCACAGCGGAGCAAAATAAACTTATACCTGAGGGGAACCGGCAGGAAGATTAGCGCCAGCTGATGAGATCCTGCCTGCCCCATGAGAAGAAGGCTGCGCCACGAAATCGCGTGGCGCTGTAGGGCTTACGCGGCCACCATCAGAATTTTCAAAATCAACCTCCTCATCATCCTCTATAACAGGTCTCTTCTCCTGCGACTTGGAAGAATCAAAAATAGTCTCACGAGGAGGGCTGCGCGCAGGAGGAGGTGAGGGAGGTCTTGACGCTGTTAGAGTAGCGCGAAATATAGTCTCCTGCTCCTTAGTGATCCCAATAAGGGGAGATTCAGTACTTGTTGGAGCAGGAGCAGAACTAACGGTGCCAGCGCTAGCAGTGCCACCAGCAGCTTGTGTGCCAGCTATAATTCCTATAAAAAAAACCAACAAGGAGAAATGATTCATGACTTGAACTAAAGGAAAAAATCAGACAATCAAAGCGCAATAAATACCTTGGCGCACCGCAGTCCGCGAATTAAGCATCGCTATGAAGTCCATTTTCCCCCTTTTTGAGGGCAAAACAGAGGACTTCAAAACAACCTTCGGCATAGCCTTGGCACCCTGCTGCGCCTGAGGTTGAATCACCAACGTTGCCGGCTCTACAAACATTTGAGTGAACAAGGCTTCATTAATAACTCTATCAGAATCACGCTCATAAAACCACAAAATATAAACAAAGTATACCTGTTGGAGAAGACGAAACAGCAGGCGCAGCACCGCTTCCCTTGTCCGCCGCGCACAGAGATGAGGTGGCAGCACCATACCTCGTGTGGACTGGAGGAGTGCCCACACCTTGAGGCAAAGAAGACGAGGAAAACTTGGAAGTAAAACCTTTGGTTTTCTCAAGTCCCTTCACTTGAGTAGGAGGAAGATTCTGGGCAACAGAGGCATCATCTTTTTTCTGTTTTTTACTGGCCCCTGCGCCAGTTTTGCCTTTAGCCTTGCGCTTGAGTTTTTGCGCTTCAGCTTCTTCCTCCTCCCCTTCCTCTTCCACAGGCTCCAACCCATAATTAGCGAGCGCATCTACAATACGTGCAACAGAAATGTTAAAACCAAATTTGGTATCCTAAGGGCCTAAACACAAATACAAGGGCTTACCAGGCGCATCGCTGTCAAAGCAAAATTCTAAGTCGACAGGGATGAACATATCATCGAAGCGATCAGGAAAGCAACTTCCTCAGCGTTCAGGGCGACAGAGCCACCTTCTGTATGCTCGTCATAGGCGGCGTTGATGTATTCCTTGCTTTCTGCGTAAAACAAGACAAGTGATATCAGCAAAACGAATTATACTCGCGCAAAATTAATGCAATGAACAAACAACCCACCTGAGCCATCAACATGGATGACAGGCTCAGTCTCGCTGTCAGTCCACCTCTTGCTAATACCAACCCCACCAACGCTTCCTCGCAAATATTCTTGGCGGGGGATGGTTCAGCAGTTAATTTTTAACCCACGTGCCCGTTGGGTTCTTAAGGACATTGTCATCCGCGGGCGCAGAAGTGATCGCGCGCATAGTCATGTGGATTGGAATAACACCAGCTTTGACGTAGAAAAACTTCTCAGTCAGTCATGAAGGCTCTTAAAAGTGACAGTAGAGCATTTAACCTTCTGACTGCGCGGATTAAACGAAAACCAAGAATCTTGAACCTTTGGTTTATAGAAGTATTGAAAGCGGCGAGGAGTAGGCTCTTCGCGCTGAGCTTTGCACATAAACTCAAAATGAGTCATGCGCACCAACCCAAAAGGGTGAACTTGGGATATGTGAATTCCATAAAATTGAAGGAGCGCACCTATAAACCTTGTCATCGGAAGACGAAGGTTACAGTGAGTAAGAAAATGAGAATATAAAGAGATATAGCCGGCGGGATGATCCGCCGCCGTCTGCCCGGCTGCCGGGAGCAGACAACCATACTCAGGGAGATAACCCTGTGAAGCAATGAGACTATCAAGCTCAGGCTGTTTCAACTTGCAGAGGATCTCGTCCCATCTTTTCGCCGTTTATTCTTTCCCCCCTCCTCCGACGAAGCCTCGGCAACCCGAATACCCTTGCCGATTTTCTTCAAAGTAGACATAACCACTGATTTACACGGCCTTTACTAGGGAAATTGTGGTGTCTGGGTTATCAGACATACAATTGCGAATCGAACAATATGGTTACTTTAAGCACGGAATTCAGGGACGAAGAAGAAAGCTCTTAATCGGAATGTAAATGATAAGCAAAAGCTCTGAAAATGACAGTGAAGATGAAGAAAAAACCGTTCAAAAGGTTTGGTTTTATAGGCCCAGGGGAGAGAAAGAGAAACAAGTAATAATCAGATCTACGCTCACGCGCCCCCACTCGCAGGCGTAGGCCAACATAAGCGCGACACGTGTTCCTGACACTGCATGAGGAGACGTGAAAGGCCACTGTAGCACCTCGAGCACACGAAAGGTCTGACACATAACGTCTCTATCTCTGATGCATGTCAACACCAACCAACCACGTGCATTGACGATTCGTTTTAACCAAAGGGATGGAATTTCGCGCAACGCGCGTACAAGAAAAGAAAAAGAAAAAACAAGCCCTATTGAAAAAGCAAACTATTAAGTCTAATATCTATCTTACCTCGCTCGCGCGAGACAAGACACACATTAGACTGGGGGGCTTGAAGGGGTATGCACCCGCCTTAACATCGAGCGGGGCGGGTCGACCCACAAGATATAGACAAGAGGCTTGAAATCAGGATGTCATGAAGACACAAAGCCAAAACCTATGCGCAAGCGCATGAAACATCTGTGCGTGGCGCATATCACATACGCGCAAGTGCATGAAACATCTGTGAGAATAAAGAGAAGACCTTGCGCATCCCCGGGATAGGCGCATAAAGGCCGCGCGTAAGCGACACACAACAAATGAGACAATAGTCTAATCCAAATCAGGATAAGGACAACCATGATTGTACTCATCAGGCAACCTTCCAGAAGGTATCTTTTAAGGAATAAAGAATGTGCTGATGTTGACAGCTGCCAATGAAGGGTGGACAACTCAGCAAAGCCCATGTGCCACCACGTGATGGCACATGGGTCAGGTGAAATACCTTGGTCAGAGAATAATCAATGAAAAAGCACCAGGTGTCCTAAGTACACGTGGCGCGAAGCAATAGGAGGAGGCCAAAAAGGCCCTAATTGGGTCTGAGCCCAATCATTGGAAACCCTAATACTATAAATACCACATCACCTCCACAGCTGGAGGCAGGCAGAAAAATATACTCTAAATCCTTTACTCATTTTCACATCTTAATTATCTTCTCCTACAATACCTGATTCTCACACCGGAGGGTTACCCCAAAGAGGACCCCTCTGTCCCTTTCTGAGGGGTAAGCTCATGGTGCTGCTCGTTTTGTAGGTAGAAGAACTCGTATCTCGGAAAACCATCGGTGTTATAGCATACTCGTACCCGAGGAACGTTGATCGTATACAAGTAAGTCAATACACGCTTCTTCATCTATATAAAAGTATGCATCTCTCTGACTCTCAAGATACAATAGGCGAAACAATTAGATATATTGTCACTATCGAGACCAAAATTTCACTTAGAAGATGTATTTTAACGTTTTTAATTTTCTTTTTCTGGTTTGTTAAAATTGTAGGAAGCTTGTTATCAAGAGAAAACCCCTAATCATTTAATAGTATTAAAATAAATTAAATTGTATTAAATTAACAAGCCACTATCAGGAAAACTACGATATGAAACAAAACTCAGCCACATGATATACATGAGGGTTAGTATCAAACCGATATTAGAGAAGATGTGTGCAACTCATCACCATTAGGGTTTGTATCAAACCGAATTAACAACCAATAACCAAGTTAACCGAACCTAGTATTGTAACGATGGGTCGGTATTGACATTTTTTTTTGAAAACCAATATTAACGAGTTGGTTTTGGTTATTCATATTTCCATAAACTGACCCATGAGTTAGTAAACCATGGTTAACCGACCCGACCCGACCCGACCCACTACTTTTAAACCAATCCATAACTAAAGATTTAGTAAAAGTTTTATTTGGGTGGGATTCTTTCAAGACGTTGAATATTTGTTATTAATACGTGGACTATAGAATTATTTAATGCTACGTGATATGTATAAAATGTCAAATGGTAAAGCTCAAATTATTTGATTATGACCAGATCCAGTTCCTAGTTAATTGACCCATAAACAAAGCAAATCAACTTGTAACACCTATTAATCATAACCGACTTATCCATGCCCAATGGTTATCATTCTTTGATTAACCATAATTCGGTTATGGTTATTGTTATAGGCCAAAACCGCAAAAACCGACCTATACACAACCCTAATCGTTACATACGATATAATTTTCCAAAAAAAAAAAGTCATGACTACGAATCATTGTTACAATTTATTCAACTTGCAAAACTCCTAAATCTTATAAGTATTAATGGACAAAAAAAATGAATCCATGTGGGCACTGCAACAGGTGAATATGAAGTTATCGAAGTTGACAAGAACCCAATGATGAGAAGATGCGATCTTCATACGTGCAATCTTCGCTTACTTGATCCATTAGTTGTCTATCCATCAACTTTCTTGGCAGAGAAGGCTATAGTTATAAATTTTGAACAAATTCGCTCACGATGTATTATAACATATTGTGACGTTTTGCTTTTGAACTCTCTTAGATAGTTATGTGTTGCAAGATGGTGGTGGAATCAAAGAGGAGTGAATGGATACAAGTTTTTTGTTTAGAAAAACAATTTTGCCCCTCATATGTTAAAGTTAGCTTAAAGAATCAAGACCGCAAATAAATTTAAATGTTATTCATTCGTTCAAAATTATAACTTTAGACTGAAAGAGCTATGAGACGTAAATGATATGGACCAAGAAAGCCCATTACCCGGAAAGAAAACAAAATACCTAACTTTGCCTAAGTACCCGATTACATTAAATTAAATCTACGGTCATTGTCAACTTTTATAGCCCCTAAAGATTGGACCACCGATGAGTTTGATTGGTTACATCAACCAATGATGAAACTCAAAAGTCTTTTAAGTTCTGAACTATCCATGATTACAAAAGTCTAAATAATATTCTAAAAGTAAAACCCTACAAACTTATCCAAAACTTAGATCATAATGTCACAAAGGAACATCAATTGGAACCATGTTTGAGGTATATATAGATATAATAAAAATAGTCATGATTCTCGAAATCAAGACAAACTAGTCATTTTTGCATAATCAAAATCAAGTAGGGTTCGGTTTCATATTTGTTCTAACGGTTCTAGTTTTGGGGTTCTGTTGTGGGGTTGACTAGCCATCTTTGCGGAACTAGGACCCAAGAACCATCTTAATGTAAAACTCAGAACGGACCCTAATTAGCAAACTGGTTGGACTATACGATTCTTAAGATTTAGTTCCTAGGTACTCACGGTTCGAACCATATTTTGCTCATTCGTATAATAAAATACTAACTAATTATCTTCGTGTTTATTTTTAGTTTCATGTTTAAGTTTGGAGTTATTTAATTATGACTTTGTGTTGGAGAATTGGATTATGACATCTTATTAATTACATTAATAGTAATCAACTTTGAAAGTTGTTCCAATCAGGTCACTGATAAAAACTTTTGTTCTAATCAGGTCACTGAACTTTTATTTTTGTTCCAATCCTAGATATTTTACCTGGATAGCAGGTAATTTAGGTTTTTTTTAATTTTTCAATGTTTTTACATTGCACAATAACTTTTAAAGATTGCAAAAATTAGTAAAAATGCGAAATATAATTTTAAATTTCCGAAAATCTGCAAAAAAAGTTCGGAAAATTGAGGTTCGGGTTAGAACGGGTCAAGGTCAGAATGGGTCAAAACCGGTTTCGGGTCATTTTTTTTTGAACCAACGAATCAGCGCGTTTTCAACACGTTACAGCTCGTTTATGCGTTTTTTTCAGTTCGTTTCAGCATCTAACAACTCGTTTAAGCGACTTTTTAGTTCGTTTCAGCACGTAACAGCTCGTTTAAGCGGTTTTTCAGTTCGTTTCAGCACTTAACAGCTCGTTTAAGCGATTTTTCAGTTCGTTTCAGCACCTACAGCTCGTTTAAGCGGTTTTTCAGTTCGTTTCAGCACGTAACATCTCGTTTAAGCGATTTTTCAATTCGTTTCAACACCTAACAACTTGTTTCAGCACCAAATCGCTTAAACGAGCTGTTAGGTGCTGAAACGAGCTGTTACGTGCTGAAACAAACTGAAAAACCGCTTAAACAAGCTGTTAGGTGCTGAAATGAACTGAAAAATCGCTTAAACGAGCTGTTAGGTGCTGAAACGAACTGAAAAATCGCTTAAACGAGCTGTTAGGTGCTGAAACGAACTAAAAAGTCGCTTAAACGAGCTGTAGGTGCTGAAACGAACTGAAAAATCGCATAAATGAGCTGTTAGGTGTTGAAACGAACTGAAAAACTCGATTAAACGAGCTGTAACGTGTTGCAAACGCGCTGATTCGTTGGTTCAAAAAAAACCGTCCCGAAACCCGTTTTGACCCGTTCCGACCTTGACCCGTTCTAACCCGAACCTCAATTTTCCAAACTTTTTTTTGCAAATTTTCAGAATTTTAAAATTATATTAAAAAAAAAACTAGATTACCTGCTATCCAGGTAAAATATATAGGATTGGAACAAAAATAAAAGTTCAGTGACCTGATTGAAACAAAAGTTTTTATCGGTGACCTAATTGGAACAACTTTCAAAGTTAGTTACTATTTTATAGAGTAAACCCGTATCTATATTATGTAGTTTTCTAATCACTTAAAAAGCTAAGTTGAGGTTATTATATAGTTTTTTTGTGGTTAAAAGTTGTTGCTATAAATCATTACGTATATTAATTCTTTGTGGTCCAAGCAAGTGATCAACCAACATAACATGTTAAATGTGTCATATGGCGAAATAGGTCATTTTCATTTCTATAATATTCTTTCTGTCAATTTATAGGTTAAATAGTTGACGAATCATATTGAAGATAACTTTATGGTAAAAAACAAGTTGATATATGTTTATTTTTATAACTAACTAAAGAGAGAAATAAAATAAGAGTTGATATTATTAAAATAAAAAAAGCCTAACATATTTTCTCATTTTTCACTAAAAAGTCTCTTTAACATAGTTGTGCATTATCAAAGTCTCTAAACATGTAAAAAAGACTCAAAAAAGTCACAACCATTTTTTCTTTTTCCTTTTCTTAATTTTATAAGTCCGTACACTTGCAGAGGTACGGATTATACCGTTAATAACGAACATGTCCAAATAACCTGATAAACAGTAACTCGTACAAAAATAACTACAAAGGTTAACCTTATCCCTTTACATTCAACGAAAAGGCGTTAAAATTTGCTCATTTTGCCTACAAATAATTCGACAACACATGTTTCAAGTACACAGATGATTTATGGTCTTCGTGACGGTAATCGCTTAGTTGGATTGTAAGCAAACTTGCTTATGTCATCAATGGAAGATGAGTTTTTCGTGAAGGTGTTTTGTATGTCCTTAAGTGGAGCCCGTAGCCCGCTTGCACGAGAACCAGTTGAATTGCATTTGAAAGATGATATAACAGACATAAATTTCTCCATTGATTTCTCGGCTATTTCTGAATATTTTCCCAAATGTGAAATATTACATCCAAATTTCTCTTCGTCTATTGTTTCTTGTATTTCATCATCAACATCTAAATCGCATACACCTAAGATAAAAAAAACAATATTTTAATGATAACCATAACATAATATTTAACAAATACTATTTTTTAAAAAAGGTTACCTTGATTAGCAGGAGATTGATTTGCCCTCATGTATTTTTTGTTCAGATTGTCCTGTTCAAATAACCATGAAAGTAATTAGTAATGCTATAACTCAAACGACACACTTTGACTTTTAAAGTCAAACCCGATACATGAATCAATATGCCGCATCTTATAATATATGGACGGAGAAAAAAAACTGCTTACATTCTGAACACTTTCATCAACATTGGAAAACTTTCTTTTCATGGTTAAACCTTCATTTGTGTTTTCTTGATTTTCATGCATAAAGTAACGACTTTTATGTGACTTTGTGTTCTGTACTCTAGCTTTGACCTCAACTGGACCCGAAACAGTTACGGGTTCACAACTAGCAGTAGTGTTCTCGCTTGCAATGTTGACTTCATTACTTTCTTCTGAACTTTTGTGCTGAAAATAACGACTTCTCACCACAACGGGCTTCTTTTGCACTCTTGTTTTGATTTCACTCCCATCTAGTAAAGAATCAGGTTCCGACTCCTTTTGTAAAGCAACACATGCATGTATCGTATGCTTTGCGTGTTGTACATTTTCTTCACTTAAGTCAACTTGAGTAATTTCATTTGTGGGATTTGGTGAAACTCGAGGAGCCTTGAATTTTCTCTTTGCTTCAAGGGATGCAAAACCTTTAAGCATTAAGGATAACAAGAACATAAACATAAATACTTTGATTTAATCATTTTAATGTCAAATGTGTTGATTTAAACGAAAAAAAGCAATATATTTTAGGATACAGAAGTAGTTGGTCAAAAGATTTTTCTGTGCAGGCAAGTCCAGTTTCTTGTTTGCAGCCTCGGGTTTGAAGCTTTTAAGATTGTATGTTTCATCAAGCACGGGTCCGTCTTTAACACACTCTCCCTGTTTCTCAAGCAAAGATAAACAAAATACACAAGTTGGTACAAGAAAAAAAAAAGAAAATTAAAAACTAAAAATACCTGGATTGGCAATTTGGTAAAAGGATTAATATCTCCACTTGCTATGCCTTTGGCTAGATTTTGGGGTATCAATGTGTGTTTTGGTTAAGGAACAACGAAATATAAAATATACATATGTTTAGCATATTCTGACTAAAACCTTTCATGTGGTATTAGTATCTAAAAAGTTAACGTAAACTTAGAAAGGCGTTATATGATAATAGTAATGCAAGGATATGGTCCTAAAAAATCTAAATCTTCTTCAATATTGTCAGAAAAATTTGATAAATAAACAATATCTTCCGTGACGGGATCGTAAACACGTTGATGTTGGAAAGTCATTATTGCTTTCCTAAATGATTCTTCATAGATCGGTGGAACAATAATGCCACTAAACTTCAAGTGCTTAATCACCTGCATTTTAGATATTTGAATTTTGAGCTTATAATCTTCCAAAAGGAAATAACCAATAAAGTTAGCATTAAAAAAAGAAAAAGAGAACTTAAAATCATAACTTTCATATGACACAACTAGAGATAGCAATTTAACTAGGGTTGTAAACGAACCGACTCGAGCCAAGTTGGGCTTGAGCTAGAGCTCGAACTTAAACGAGCCGGCTGAGCATGTTTATTTTATCGAGCTGAAAAGTTGAGCTTGAGCTCAGATCATCAAAAAAGCTTGAGCCAGCTTGTGGCTCGTCAAGCTGGCTCATTGATTTTTTTACACATTGATATATTAATATTCAACTTTTTTTTACATACACATAATACAAAACTTATAAACTGAAGAATATATAACATTATATTTATTATATTTGTTTTGCTTTTATTTTTATTAAGACCGACAGACAGATTCAAAATATTGTATGTATTATTTTTTTCAATATTTTTTATATGTTACTATTATTATTCATACATTTAAATTTAGGGTTTAATGCATAAACCTCCTAAAGTCATTATAATCAAAGAATTACATAACTCTTTGAAAAAATAAAGTTCACAAATTGAGACCCCAATTATTTGTAAAATTAACAATTTTTTACACAAAGTGTTTCAAGTCAGCCCAACATGGCCTGTACAAATAAATAACCGTTATTGACATAACCGATTTGAGCCAATCACCCAAACCGCTCATTTTTCACAATAAAATGGTAAACAGTCAGATTAAGAATGCACATTTCAAGATAAAAACATTTATCTGTAACGCACCTTGTCGTAGCCTTTGAATTTCTTTATTAACGCATGAGCTTTTTTCAAGCCCATTCCAGGCAAAGACTGCAAATAATCACAGCCACTAAGTATGCACATTTCAAGAATCATTTGCTTGGTAAAACCAGTGAAATTAAGTTCTTTGTTATTTTGTAGTTTTGAGTACTGAAATTCAACACCTTGCCCGTATTTGTCCATCTTGTAGATGATCTGTGTGGAAAAAGTTCAACAAAGTGTCACACACTATATATAAACATGTAACAAAACAATAAAAAATAATTGTTAAAGCAAATCATGAACTTACTCTTGGGCAACCAAATGGTATTAAATCTGAGTCTTCGGTAATGACAGCATCAACATGCTTGCTAAGGGCCAAAAATGTCATTTGAGCATCAGCCTCGTACGGAGCGACAACATATGAAATATTTTCTTTTTTCAACACCTGAATTAGTTCATATGCAATTTCGGGTGATATATCTACTGCTTTTTGATAGCATTCATAAGCTGCTGATGCATTTCCACATGACTCGTGTTCGATTGCACGGGCCAGATTTTCCTTTCTTGACCTGTGCTTGAAACACACACACACACACATGTTGACAGCATTGTAAGCCTCATATAAACAGTAAACAGCATGTATATCGTCATCTAGATGTAATGATTTATGCATTCAAATATGTGTTTACCTTCTCAAAACTATTATGAATTCAAGACTTTATAACAAATAGTTCAATTTAAAAATACAAAAGGTATACCATATAAAGATCCATACAATTGACTTATCAAACTAACACAAACATATGATTAGAGACAGATCCCTAGATAATATTGAGTAAAAAGTATACCTTGCACGTTTAATCTCTTGCTCGTTCTTCATCGGTAAATGACCACCATCAAAGACTAAAATAGGTTTAACGCCATAATGCCGCAACAAATTCACTCGATGCATACAATAGTTGACATGCCTAACAAGTTTAAGACACAAATGTAAGTAACATAATAAAGAATTTTCTTCCAGGTCTTTGAGTGAAAACTGTTGATTATATTGTTTCTATTTGTCACAAATGCATTTATTCGAACCCATTATCCCAAAATGCAACCAGATTCCAGAGAATATTGAAATAGTAAATGATAAACTTTTTTGTGTAATTTCACAAGATACTGCATTTTTAGAGTTTTGTTTCAGGTTCACTTGTTGACATACCCGTTTGTGTTTGGCCTAGCTTTTATTTTTTAGCTTATGCTTATATTTTAAAGTAGCTTATAGCTTATTTTCTATTGTTTGATAAGCTCTTTATAAGTGTTTGGATTAGCTTATATTCTACAAGTTAATTATATGTCTTAATAAGTTGTTAAATCCACCATTCTTTGATTTGTTACATTAACAAGTTGCTTCAATATTATTAATCCACCACCATTTGAGGGCAAATGAGTAACTTACCCCCTTAAACAAATAAGCTTCTTCAAATTAGCTTATAAGCATAAGCTAAAAAGCTAAACCAAACACCAAGTTAAGCTTATTTTGTAAAAAAAAAAAACTATAAGCTTTGTTAAAAAAGCTAGGCCAAACACCCTCAAAACAAATTAACTGCATTGTTTAAAAATCATTAAAGCAGACTAAAACCCTATAAATGCATTTCTAAATTCCAATCACTGACATTTGCATAAACAAATGAAACCAAATCCTTCAAAAGCTTTGGACAGTAACATGCAGAACTAATAGCAGGTAAACACAGCCATAAACTGGAAACTAAAAGCCCAATTGAAGCTTCTTTCTAAGACTGGAATACCCATTAAAACAAATGGGTCATATTAAAATGCAGTAAATGGTAAACTTTTGCTCATTTGTTAAAATACACAATTACCCATTTAACAAATTAACAACATTTGTTAAAATTGAAAAACAGTAAAGAATGATGAGAGAAAAACTAAAGAGAGAAAGTAAGTATTTCATTAATTGTGTTTTGATTGATTTACAATGAATAACAAGACTCTCTATATATAACTAACTCTAAGAGTTAGTTAGACCTGTAACAACTCAAAGTCAACTGTAACAAACTCATGGTCAACAACAGAATACTCTCTAATATGCCCCCTCAAGCTAAACGGGCGCAGCAACGTGAAGCTTGGACCTCAAAGTGTCAAAACGATTAAATGACAGCCCTTTAGTCAGAACATCAGCTAGCTGAGATACAGTAGGAACAAAGCGAACACAAAGAGTTTGCGCCAAAACCATATCACGAATAAAATGCAAATCAATCTCGATGTGTTTCGTTCGCTGATGAAACACGGGATTGGCTGCTAAATATGTAGCCCCAAGATTATCACACCAAAGGGTCGGTGAACATGATAATGGAATGTGAAGCTCTCGTAAAACATATGTAATCCAACAAAGCTCAGCAGCTGTGTGAGCTAAAGCTCGATACTCGGCCTCCGTGCTAGAACGAGCAACAGTATGTTGTTTTTTGGAACTCCAACTAATGAGGTTGGGACCAAGAAAAACACAATAGCCAGTGGTAGAACGACGATCATCAGGACAACCAGCCCAATCGGCATCAGAATAAGCATGAATATCAAAACTAGAAGCTCGTTGAAAACTCAAACCATGAGAAATAGTACCCTTTAGGTACCGTAAAATACGCTTGACAGCACCCCAATGACGATCAGTAGGTTTCTGAAGAAACTGAGAAACCTTGCTGACAGCATATGCAATCTCAGGACGAGTCAAGACTAAGTACTGTAATGCACCAACTGTACTCCTATATAAAGTAGGATTTTCAAGAGGAATCCCAGAATAACGAGACAATTGTTGTCCTGAAGAGACCGGAGTAGACAAAGGTCGGCATTCAGTAAGACCGGTACGGTGTAACAAGTCATGTAAATAACGCTGCTGTGACAAATGTAGAACATCATCTGAAAAAGTGGCCTGAACACCTAGAAAATATGACAATTTTCCCAGATCTTTGAGTGCAAACTGGAAGTGTAAGCGCTCAATCAAATCTCTCATAAAGCCGGAGCAACTCCCGGTGATAATAATGTCATCAACATAGACCAATACATAGCACATAGTCGTGTCACGACTATAGACAAATAATGAGGTATCCGAAATACATTGAGTAAAACCCAAAGAAATAAGTGCAGAAGATAGCTAGGAAAACCAAGCACGAGGCGCCTGCTTAAGGCCATATAGAGCCTTCTGCAACAAACAAACATGATGAGGTCGATCAGAGTCAACAAATCCAGGAGGCTGAGACATGTAAACTGTCTCCGATAAGTCACCGTGAAGAAAGGCATTGTTGACATCAACCTGACGAATATCCCAACCTTGAGAAAAAGCAACAAATAGAACAAGACGTATAGTAGTAGGTTTAACCACAGGACTAAACGTCTCAGTGTAATCAATACCCTCAGTCTGATTAAAGCCCTTGGCAACAAGTCGGGCTTTATAACGACTAACAGTCCCATCAGGATTGTGTTTGATCCTGTAAACCCACTTACAACCAACAATATTGGCGTAGGCAGGAGCGGGAACCAAGACCCAAGTTTGGTTTGAGTGCAAGGCTGCAATCTCAGAACGCATCGCATCCCACCAAACATGCCACTTCTGAGCCTGACGAAAGGTGGATGGCTCGGTAGGAGTAGTACAAGCATGAAAAAGAACATGATTAGGAAAGTGTCGAGGTTGGCGAGTATGATCACGAGAACGGGTGACCATAGGATGAGATGGGGGTGGGGGTGGGGGTGGTGGTGGAGGAGGAGAAGAAGGAGGAGGAGGAGAAATAGAAGAAACAGCAGGAGAAGTGAATGATAAAGGAGGGGACTGGGAAGATGGATGAAGTGAAGAAGAATGAGAAGTGGAAGAGATTGTAGGAGTAGCATATGACGATATGGGAGGAAAAATAGGAAATGAAAAGGGAACATGAGGAGAGATGTCAGAAGAAGATGTAGAAGTGGGAATAGAAAAGATGGACTCATGAAAGGTAACATGTCGAGAGATAAATGTGCGACATGTAGAGGGATCATAACAAAGATAACCTCGATTATCAGAAGCATAGCCAAGAAATAAACATGGAGTGGATTTAGGTGAGAGCTTATCCGCTCGTATATTGCCAAGAAACGGATAACACAAACACCCAAAAGTACGAAGAATAGAGTAATCAGGACGAGATCCAAAGAGAATTTCATAAGGCGAAGAGTGATGTAAAACGAGAGAGGGTAAACGATTAATAAGAAACGTTGCTGTAGCAAAAGCATCATACCAGAATTTTTGTGGCAGCTGAGCATGAAATAGTAAGGCACGAGCTGTCTCAGATAAGTGGCGGTTTTTCCGCTCGGCAACCCCATTTTGTTGGGGTGTGTAAGGACAAGATATGCGATAAGCAATTCCAGCATCAGCAAAATATTTGGCCATGTAACCATGAATAAGCTCGGGAGCACCATCACAATGTAAGTATTTAATACGACAGGAAAATAGATTCTCAACAAGAGGTTTGACATCAAAAACAATCAACCGCTTGAGAGCGGTTAGTCAAAGGATACATCCACGTAAACCGACTAAAGTCATCAATGAACGTAATATAATAACGATAGCCCATACGAGATATAGTGGGTGAAGGCCCCCAAATGTCACAATGTAAAATATGCAAAGGTGCAGTGGAATGAGATACAACAGAAGTAAATGGTTTTCGAGTTGCTTTAGAAATACTACAAGAATTACAATTTTTATTCAACACTTTAGAAGACAAATGTAAACAAGAAAGACGTGAAAGCACGTAATCTGATGGATGTCCCAAGCGAAAGTGCCATAAATCCCGAGAGGTGGAAAATGTAGCCGATAGTGAATAGAGTTGATAAGGACTATGAGGCATGCGGTGGAGGACATCCCCTGCTAATGTCTGAATAGAAAGACCAAAATGTGAGAATATAATAGCAATAGGATGATCAATAACAAGTTGAGTAATTGATAAAAGATTTTTGGTTAAAGCTGGAACAACAAGAACATTTTTAAGAAGTAAAATACGATGAGATAAGCGCAGGAAAGAATGACCAATATGTGAAATAACGAGCGCCGTACCGTTACCAACAATAACGCGCTCTGAACATGTGTAAGGAACTGCACCATGTACCATAGAAATGTCAGAAGTCATGTGGGCGCTTGCACCATAATCCGGAATCCAAGACTCAACCTTGTGACACATATCTGATAATGTTGCCGAATACCCATGATGAGAGTTATTAGCTGTAACCCAATTTTGAAAGTGTGCTGATCCAAACTGTGATGCATCAACAAAAGGATTTGAGCTAGATGGGCCCAAAATGCCTTGATTTAGATTTGGGTTTGAGGGATAAGTTGGGCCTAAGGAAAATTGGTTGTAACCAGGTGCCGATTGTGGTGAAATGACATGCGAGTCAACAGTTTGACCTGAATAAGATGAATGTGGATCAATTGCTGAATAAAGGCCGAAATTAGGGGTAAATTGATTAGCAAAATTAGCCGAGTGCGATCGCCCACCGCCATACGACAGCGAATCTCCGCCATTCCATGACGAACCACGGCCTCCTGACACATAATTGCTTTGCCGACCACCGTACGACGGCGAATCTCCGCCATTCCATGACGAACCACGGCCTCCTAACACATAATTGCTTTGCCAACCACCGCGATTACTAAGAAAACGGCCACCGATATTTCCTCTCCACTGATGTCCACCGCTATAGGTAACACCTCCATTACCACGACCTTGAGACGGCGGTGCATATCGGAAATAACACTGTCGAGCATGATGACCGGATTTGGAGCAGATTTGACAAACAGTTTGTGTTTCCTGATTAACACTAGAAGACTGATGCGGTGGTCGTATATTCATGGCCGCCATCGCAACAATTGGAGGAGTTTTAAACATTGATTGTTGCTTCATACGAGCCTCATGTGCAAGCAATTTAGCTCTTAATTGAGTGAAACTCGGTCTTGAATCATTGTTTTCAATATTCGTGACAAAAGGTTCAAACTGTAGATCAAGACCTTGGATGATTTGATGAATTAAATGTGATTCAGAGAGTGAATCACCAACAGCATGTAATGAATCAATCAGGTACTTTGCCTCATTACAGTACTCGGTAATTGATCTTCCATTTTGTTTTATTAGATGAAATTGTGTACGAAATTGATTTTGCTTAGCAAATAGTTGTTGTGAAAATGACTCTTCAAGATTTTTCCACAGTTCTGCAGATGTAGACATACCTCTTGAACAAAACACTTACACCCACGAGACAAATATTAATAAAACGTATAAAAACATGAACAAAACCCAAAAAATGCATTTCTTGAAGAAATCAGACAAAACAAACAAAACCCATTATGCATATTAACGCAAGAAGAAGATTACTTGTTAGTGGGTTGAGATTTGCAGAGCTCTTTACTGCAAGAAAGAGCTCCTTTATGCAGCCAAGAGTAGGTGTCAACGGCGACTGAACAGCCTTCAAGATCCTTGATATGAATCGGACCCATGATTGATTTCAGTAGAGGAAGAAAACCCTGAATACCCATTTGATTAATTGATTGATTGATTCAAGAACAATTGTTGCTGGTAAAAGTGAAAGTAAAACCCTAATTTGTCGTATGAAGTGGAAATGATTGATTTATTTGTTTAATTATCCCCAATTTTAGAGGGAGAAATGAAGATGGCGGGAACAATTTGTTGGGTTAATTGAATATGATGGTATTGTAGTTTTGCTCCCTTAGGTTATTGGAAATTATGTTTGCGGTCCTCTTCGTTGATGTACAAAGCGAATAATCGAGTCGTGGCCAATGAACCGAGAAAACCGATGGATATGTGTATCCAACGGTTTGGTTTTAATATGATCGAATATTTTAGTTAGGCTATGTTTATTATCATTTGAAAGGCTGATTTAATTGAACTGAACTAATCAAGTATGTAACTGACGGTCGAATAACCAGGTTACATATGTTGATATGTAAGACAATTATCTGTACTATAAGAGTTATTAAGAAGATTTTTATCTCTTTTAAAAAGTCCCAAGTTTCAAATCGAACATGGTGCTTTGGTTGGGTTGATCAAAGTGGTCGTGTTTTACAATTGAGTTTTGTTAGTTCAATTCCTTTCTTTCCTTTTTACTAACATTCTAGCTCTGTGTTAGAATTTAAGAAATATTCATAAACATGACCGATATACATAACTTTGTATAACTAAAAAAATAAATAAGAAACATGCAGTTTAAGTTTCAAAAATTTAAACTCTACCAACTGTAGTAAATTATGAATTGAATTTCAAACTAGCCAGTTGGTTGATTTTTTTGGTTTAGGTGGTTTGTTCAATTTTGACGAAGTGTAGACAATATAATTTACATATATGTAACTAAGTATATGAAAGGCCATGGATAAAAATGACCTTATTTAAAGTAAGACAATTTAAGTAAGGTCGTTATATTCAAATACCACCCACATGGTGTGTTAACAACTACATATGGTTCGTATAGGGGCTATACGAGTCGTATAACCCTCACATGACTAACTAATGTACATATGACAACTTTTCCAGTCTATACGGATCGTATAGCCCCTATACGAGCCGTCTAGACTTATATGGTGTCCAAATTGGAAATAACCTATGCCTTAACTAAAAAGTTGTAGATGGATTAGAATGAAGGACCAGGCCGTTACCGAGTTTTTAAACCCCATGCTTTAATTCGTTAACGATGGCAAATCATAGGGACCGAAAACAGTAATTCACTATTTAGATTTCTTTTCGATTTTTTGTTTTTTAGGCAAAATAATAACGATTTGACTTTTCAATTTTCAAACGACATAGTTAAACCCTAGCCGCTATTAGCCTCCATCTTCTCGTTATTCAAGCGACTGCACCGACCACGTTGTCGGCTAGACAAGCTTAAGCTTAAGGTTATTTGATGCTTCGTATGTAATATGTTGATACTTGTTTCATAATCTTATTAATACGTTTTTTGTTCAACAAATTTATTGGAATATTGAAACCAATTTTTTTAAGTTTTTGCCATTAGGGTTATACTATACTGCTAACTGTAAGATGAATATTATTCATTTGTTGAAGTTAATTGTAAAAGGTTAGATTTTTAACTTGTTTAGTTTATACAGAAACAACCAACCAACCAAAACTATGGCTTCAGTCACACTGAAAAAGAACTACCGGTGTGCCCAGTCTCTGCAACAGTTTTACTCAGGCGGGCCGTATGCGGTGGCGTCCGATGAATCGTTTATCGCTTGTGCGTGTAACGACACCATTAAAATAGTTGATTTGTTGAATGCTTCAATTAAGTTCACCATTGAAAATGCTGGTGATTCAGAAGATGTTACAGCTATTGCTCTTAGCCCTGATGACAAGTTCTTGTTTTCCGCTGGGCATAACCGTATGATTAAGGTTTGGGATTTGTCCAATCTTAAGCGCCCGCGTTCTTGGAAGGTATGTTTGCGTTTTGTTTCATTGTCAGTTGTTACTAATTGTTCACATGACCCGAACCAGATTAGGCAGCCCATAGCGGGCAAGAAAAGTGAGATTTTTGGGGGGGAGAAATTCTTGTCACCTATTTGCGTGTGTGTTTATATTATTATTATTATGTGTGCGTGTGATATATATATGCGTCTACAACACCATTACACCCCAAAAGCAAAAACTTACCCTTTGCTGACTGGGCGTCACGTATCGCAATTCGCCCCAATTTGTAGCTCCTCTACTACACATAGCCTTAAGAAAACAGGTCGAGTTCGGGTTGACCCGTATACCTGTTTAAGTATTTAAAAAAGGTTTTATAATTGTAATGTTATTTATGTTTTTTTCTGATTTTCAGTTTTCTGAAAATACACTTGTAATTTCCAATACATTTTCAAGAGTTTTTTAATAATTGTCATAAAAAAATCATGTTATATCAATTTTGTTTTTAATCTTTTTTTGGTAAATGGGTTTGACGGGTTGTGTTCAGGTCGACCCGAATTTACATGTGTGCGGGTTAGGGTCGAAATCTTTGACACGAATAATAATTTGGGTTCGGTTCAGATTGCACATTTCAACCCGTCAACCTGACACGATTGACACCCCTAGTTGTTACAATATTGAATCTTTTTGAGTTATGCAGGATCGCCAGGGTCTGGTAACGGCGATGGCATGTCACGCATCAGGTGGTTTGCTGGCAGCTGGTGGATCTGAGGGTAAAGTGCTTGTGTGGGACGTTGACGGTGAATTTTGTACTCATTTTTTCAAGGGTCATAACTCGGCTGTGACTAGTGTTATTTTCCATTCTGACCCGACTCGTTTGTTGGTATGATTTTATGCTTTACAGGCTTACAGCTATATGCTATCAACAAACACTTTATTTGATCATTGTTAGTAATTGTTTTTTTCTTTTAGCTTTTTTCTGGAAGTACTGATACTACTGTACGCGTATGGGATTTAACCCGCAAGAAATGTGTTGCAACTTTAGAAAGACATCAGTCAGATGTGACTAGCGTTGCAGTATCAGAAGATGGATGGACTCTGTTGAGCGGTGGCAGAGATCAGGTATTTTTTAACTTATTATTTTCTGTTATGGATTAATTAATTATTAGCTAATGCTTATATTGATAAATTTTAGGTTGTAAACTTGTGGAACCTTCGTGACTACAGCCTAATTAGGAGTGTACCTACCAGTGAAGCAATTGAAGCTTTATGTGTTATTGGTACAAAAACTTTATTTGCTTCTTGTCTGCAAAGCAAGAAAGCTGGTGACGAGTCAGCGTTTCAATTTCTGACTGTCGGTGAACATGGGATTGTACGGATATGGAATTCACATGGGTAATAACTAAAAACACATACTGAAATAATATTAATAATATTAATAACATGAACACCGTTATTTATATTCACAATCTATGATTTTGCAAGCAGTGCGGTCTGCGTGTTTCAGCAAGCATCTTCGGATGTTACAGTTATTAAAACCGATGAAAAGGGAGCTAAAAGAGGGTTCACATCGACTACGATGTTGCCATCTGGTCAACGGTTGTTATGTGCCACTGCTGACAATGATTTTCTGTTATATTCTCCAAACCAATCTCAAGAAGGAAGCTTTCAGTTGAATCTCGACAAAAGAGTTGTAGGATACAATGAGGAGATAGTCGATATGAAGTTTGTGGGCGAGGAAGAACAGTTTCTTGCTGTTGCTACAAGTGTTGAACAGGCAATTTACTTGTCGTTAGATGTTTGTTTTTCAGTATGAGATTTTATTGTTTATTTGTATTCTAATGTTTGCATTTTTGCAGGTACGAGTGTATGATCTTGGTTCCATGTCGTGCTCGTATGTGTTGTCGGGCCACACCGAGATTGTGTTATGTTTAGATACGTGTACAACAAGTTCTGGAAGAACGTTGATTGTAACCGGGAGCAAAGATAACACTGTGAGCTATTTTCTCATGCATTCAAGTGTAAATTTTTATCTCTTGGTGATTTTCATTAACTCACGGTTCAAGTTTGTCATAATTGATAGGTAAGATTATGGGACTCTAACAGTCGGTCTTGCATTGGAGTTGGAAAAGGTCACATGGGTGCGATTGGAGCCGTTGCTTTCGCAAAGAAATTACAGAAATTTTTTGTTAGTGGTAGTAGGTAAAGATTATTTTTTTTATGGTGGAGTTGTTTTATAAATATACTAATATATTTTCTTTTACGAATTAGTGATCAAACTCTGAAGTTATGGAGTTTAGATGACCTATCGGATGATATAAACGATAGTTTTAGTTTTAAAACTAAAGCAGCGACTGCAGCCCATGATAAGGACATTAATGCACTTGCGGTTGCACCAAACGACAGTCTTATTTGTAGTGGGTCCCAGGATCGTACCGCTCGTATCTGGAAGCTTCCAGATTTAAAACCTGGTGTTGTACTTAAAGGCCACAAACGAGGAATCTGGTCTGTAGAGTTTTCACCGGTTGATCAGTGTGTTATAACCGCCTCTGGAGACAAAACTATAAAGATTTGGGCCATATCAGACGGTTCTTGTTTAAAAACATTTGAAGGTCACACGGCTAGTGTTTTCAAAGTCCAGTTTATTTCTCGTGGTGCTCAGTTTGTTTCTTGTGGTAAGAAATCATTTTATTACGTTTCGTGAAAAACCGAAACTTTTCATTTCTGGCTGTTAGGATCCATAAAGATTATTATTATCATTACTTTTTTATGTAGGTGCTGATGGTTTGCTAAAGCTCTGGACTGTTAAGACAAACGAGTGTATCGCAACTTATGATCAACACGAGGACAAGGTTATAAATTGTTTTCACTTTATTTAACGTAAAATGAATCGATTTAGATATACTTTATTGCTAAATTCTCCAACCGGTCAACCATAAACGTTTAGGTGTGGGCGTTGACTGTGGGGAAGAAAACAGAAACGTTGGCGACAGGTGGCAGCGATGCGGTAATAAATCTATGGCATGATTCTACTGCTGCTGATAAAGAGGATGCATTCAAGAAAGAGGTAACATATTACATATTCGACATGTTTAATTAATCTTTTAATAATCAGATAACCATAATAAGGGATTTATTTATATGATTACGCAGGAGGAAAGTGCATTAAAAGGCCAAGAGCTAGAAAACGCTGTTGAAGATGGCGATTACACAAAAGCAATACGTCTTGCAGTCGAGCTTCGTAGACCACACAAAGTGTTCAAGTTATTCGGTGAACTTTGCAGGTTAATAATAACACGTATTTTTCATTTTCATACGATAACATTTATTTAACATTGTGTTAAAACATACATATTAACAGGAAGGAAGATGCCAAAAATAAAGTGAAAACAGCTCTCGATGTTCTTAGCAGTGACGAATACCGTTTATTATTAGAGTATGTCCGAGAATGGAATACGAAACCAAAGTTTTGTCACATTGCACAATTCGTGCTCCATCAGGTTTTCAGTATTCTTCCACCAACCGAGATAGTTGAGGTATTATTATTAACTAACCATATAACCGCTTTATTATATAATGACGTTTTTTTTATTTTTTTTATTTTTTAATCTTTGTTTGTTTGTTTAAAGATGAAAGGCGTTGGGGAGCTTCTAGAAGGACTGATACCGTATTCTCAGAGGCATTACAGCAGGATAGACAGATTGGAAAGGAGTACGTTCTTGTTAGATTACACGCTTAACGGGATGTCAGTTGTTGAACCTGAACCAGAACTGGAACTGGAACCGGAAACGGGTGTTGTAGATGATCCAAAGGACGCGTCTTTAATGGAGATCGAAGGGCAAGATCAAGAACCAGCTGGTGAAGATGACGGTTTAAAGAAACGGTCTTCGAAGAAAAGGAAGTCTCATAAATCGAATGGCGGAAGTAAGAAAATTAAAGCATAGTTGTTTTATTAATGTTGCAGCAGCATGTGTTGTTATATTTGGTGTTCTGGAATTTTGTTAGAGCTCCAGAATGACAATATATTTAAGGGTAGAGATAATCATTTCATATTTATGAGATTCCTTATTTTGTTTTTGTTTTTGAATGGTTTGTGTTTGCAAGTATATACTGAAACAGTGTAATGTTATATACTTTTTTTAATTTTGTCTGTTTAACCTAGAGGTGGCAATCTTGACCCAGTGTCGAAACATGGGTTGAGTAGGCCAGAAAATAAGTTGTGTGGTTTGATTTGGGTCACCTTAAATTCATCAACGGGCCAAAATGAGTCTCCTTAAATTTGTCAACGGGTTTAGTTAGGTTACCTTAATTTAGTCAATGGGTCAAAACGGGTTTAGTTCTACGAATAAGTATGGCTTAATAATAGTTAGGACTTGGAGTTGGTCGAATTTTGGAATTCTTTTATATCACTAGACCGGGTTTTTTACACCATGTCTCTTTTGCTAACTCTTTTACTTTTATTTTTCACCTAAAGAAACGAGTAGGCCTTAATGTCAATACTCCTCCAACTTTAAAAGTTTACTTGGCAAACATTAAAATTTAAATTTAGTGATCTAACAAATTAACAATTGACACCTAGTTGACTTAAACCATCGGTCTGTACCCAATTTAACTTAAGGGAAAATGATCAAAATGTTTATTTGACCGTTCAATATAGACAAAATGTTCATTTAACCAAATTTCCTAACATCCACCTTAAAACTCGTTGACCCGCTCACTTTTTGATCATTACTCGATGAGACTTCTAACTAACCATAATTTGCTACTTGTTCAAAAAGTAACGTCTGAAGCAAAAAAAAAAAAAAAAAAAAAAAAAAAAAAAATTCTCACCAGAAGCCAAAATGTCTTGGCGGGTCCCCAAAATACATCTTGTCATACGCATAGTAATTCTGTTGACTCCAAGCGACCCGACAATTTTTGACGCTTGGCGTATTCTAGTTAGTTAAAAATCCCATCGAGCAATGATTAAAAAGCAATCAGATAGACGAGTTTTATTATTTACAATAGATATTATGAGAATTAGTTGGTTAAAAATGCACATTTTATCGACATTGACAAGTCAAATTACCATTTTAGTTAATTCGTTTCCAAGTCTTAAAACCGTAAATTAGCAAGTAATCTAGGGGTAATCTCGACAACTCCATATTATTATTCTTAGAATAATCCGACCCGAACACTAATACTACTACTACTACTAATAATAATAATAATAATAATAATAATAATAATAATATTCTCGTAGAGGTTTGATATTCAATCGTCACTATTTACTCTTTCGGTCTTTACCGCTACAACCGGAAGAACAACCAGCCGTCTGCTTAAGGTATTCGATTATTAAAACTCTAATTCTTTTAATTCATTCCATTAATTATCTGTTACGTCTTACTGCTAAATCCCAATTAACGGTTTTCGTTATTCAATTGCGTAAAAAAAATTAGGGTTTTTTTCAATTTGTCAACGGTTTCGATTTTCGAATCAACTTTTGTGTGATTTGTATCTAAAGTTTAATGGGTTTGTATTCTTTTAGTGCATGGATTTAATTTAGATCCGAATTTAGGGCTTTTGCTATTAGGGTTTAACAATTGCGTATCGGATAAAAAGGGGATTTTTTTAATATTATGTGTTTTAAGATATTATGATAATTAGGGTTTTATTATTAATTGGGTATGTATTATAATCCTGAGTTTAATTGAAATAACAGATTTTTATTTGTTGCTGATTAGGGCTTAGTTTTATTAATGATTTTGATTTGATTATGAACAATTTTAATGAATTTTTAAGTTAATTGTAGTGTTTATGTGTATTGTTACTAGGGTTTATCTACTTACTGTCATTGATTTAAGTAAATTTTTTGAATTTTTAATTTGTTGAATCAATTTTTATGTATTTTGGGGCTTTTGACAAGTTTCATGTCAAATTTATCGTACCTTTATGCAGTATTGTAAAAATTTCCGGTCGGCAGTTGGATACCGACTAGCGATCGGATTGGAGTATATATATATATATATGTGTGTGTGTGTTTGTGTGTATACAAAATTTTTTCAATTTTTTCTATATTTTAAAATTTTAGTGTTTTTGTTTATTGTACAAGGGCTTAATTATATCAATGGTTTCGATTTGATAATGAAAAGTTTAATGATTTTTCAGTTAATTGTAGTGTTGATGTTTATTGTTACTCGGGCCTATCAACTTTTCGTCGTTGATTGAAGTAAATTTTTTGAATTCACTTGGCTTTGAGTTTGTTGTTAGTCAATATTAATGTATGTTAGTTTTTGACAAAGTTAATGTTTAAAACTTGCTGGTCAGCGGTGGGATACCGACTAGCGATCGGATTGGAATTGTATGTGTGTATGTGTGTGTGTGTGTGCGTGTGTGTATGCATATACAAAATTTTTCACTATTTTATTTATAAGTTTTCAACTTATTAATCTGATTGGATTTATAAGTTTAATTTTTTCTAAATACTCTAAATATTTCGACCAAGAATTGACCAAATTTTGAACAATTTGGGCAGATTTGGATATGGTTTGACCGACTACTGATTTGTTGGTCCGATTAGGTAAAATCGAATTAGTAGCATACCAAATAACGATTAATCGGTGACTAATCACAATTTTTACAACCTGTGTTTATGACTGTGCATTTTAGGTATTGATTAGATAATAAGGTTTAAATTTGCAGGATGGTGAAAATTATATTACCGGGATCTAAGAAAAGGCAAGAACCACCGGAAACATTGGATGGTCCAAATAATAAAAAGCAGAAGATGGATAACAGTATCAAAACCGAGTGCAGAAAGATTCTGAAAACATTAATGGGCCACAAATTCGGGTTCATTTTCAACCAACCTGTGGACCCTATGGAGCTCGGGATTCCTGATTACTTCGAGATCATCACTCATCCCATGGATTTGGGGACAATAAGTAACAAGTTGGAGGATAATATCTATTCTGTTGCAGACTCATTTGCTGCTGACATCAGACTCACGTTTTCCAATGCCATGAGATATAACCCTCTGAAAAACGTTGTCCATTTAATGGCAAAGGAGTTGAATGATCTCTTCGACAGAAATTGGAAGCCTTTACAAGCAAAGATTATGAAACCGGTTAAAAAGGTTGCAGCGAAGGCACCAGAAAGCAAGACTGTTAAAAAACCGGTTGTTAATGTGGTGTTTAAAGTAAAGAAACCCGAAGATACAAGCAATGTTACAGCTAGCTCTGAGGTGAAACCGAAACCGAAACCGAAACCTCCAGTAACCTGTGAGGAAAGGATGAGGCTTAAGAAGGAGCTTATGGTGGCATTAAGAGGTGATTTGAGTGGACCGTTGCGTGGATTTTTAAGGAAATATGGTTTGATTTCCTTGAATAAAGAGAAGATTGAAAGTGTGTTTCGGCTGTTTGGTGATGATACTTTACAGGAATTGAAAAGAGTCATGAGAGAGTGTTTGGGTACAAGTATAGATAAGGTAAATAGCATTATCTCATGCTTTTATATGATTATACGGCTTGATATGAGTGTTAAAATGTAATTCAGGGGAATAATGATCGTGCAAAAACGCAGCCGACAAAGGAAACCATCGAAAGACAGAAACTTGAAGGTGAGGTTTTAATAATTTAGTTATTTTCGTTACAATTTTTTATGGGATTTATTGATTACTGAAAGTTCATGAAATGTGAGTGTTAACAGTAAAGTCAAATATTGAATCCCGAATCAAAGCTGCACGAGCTGCTAAAGAAGCCTTACTCGAGAGTGCAAAGTCAGATTTGCAAATGAGACGCGATAAAGAACGAGAAAGAGTAGAAAAGGTTTATTTTTTTAATTTTTTTTTAAATTAACAATCTTTAACACATGTGTTGTTGAGTGTTAACTTTTTTACTTTTTTATTTGTTCAGATGGAAAGAACTGTAACTATGGATGACAATCCAACGGTATTGATGGAGCTCGAGAAACTGTGCAAAAATTCGGGGATTAAAAACCCGTTGGAATTGATTGGGTTGCGTTTGAAGGAAGAACACTATTATGGGTATGACGAGTACATTGACGACGATGATGAAGGTGGTGTTAGCTTTGATGAGCTGGAGGATGGCGAGATATTTTGACATAGACTGATGTAGTTGCTACTAGCTACATATACTGATGTAGTTGTGAATTGAATCAGTTTTGCTGATACTTGTGTTTTTATGTGAAGTGTAAATGAGACCATATTTTATCTGGGATGATATGATGATTCCGTTCCGGTAGTGTTGTATGTATGGATGTATGTATATTATTCGTTAGATACAACCAATTTTAACATATGTAGCTATTGTACTAACTGTGTAACCTGTGTTATATAAGACTGGTATAAAGCTTTGTTGTGCTTAGTTTTATATAATCTTAATAAACGTCCAGTGGTCGGACGCTCAGTCATTATAACCTGGCTAGATATGTGGTAATGTGGTTTAGGTGATGTGATTTTAAAAGCATGCTTGGTTTGAATTATGAGCCATTTCGATCGATCCCTAGGAAGTACTTTAAGTTACCAAGATCCTTAGGTGTACTGAATTTTCTTCTTGTTATTGCCTACAATTATCACATCGTTGACATAAATCAAGGCTGCAACATAGACATTATTAGCTTTGTATATGAACAAGGAATGGTCGGCTTTTGACTGCCAATAACCGAGTTCAAGAAGAGCCGTCGTGAACTTGTGATACCAATTGTGAGAAGCTTGTTTTAAGCCGTATATCGATTTCCTTAACGGCACACTCTTGTTTCTTCTTTATTTGAGAACCCTTGGGGAATTTTCATGTAAACTTCCTCTTCCAAATCACCATGTAGGAAGGCTTGTTTACATCAAGTTGATGGATTATCCATCCCCGTTTGACGGCTACAACTAAAAGCGTTCGAACATCACCAATTTAGCAACCGGGGCAAATGTGTCGTGGTAATTAACACCCTCCATTTGTGTGGAGCCTTTGGCCACTAGCCTAGCCTTGTACCTCTTTCAACCTACCCATTTGGCTTATGTTTCACTTTGTATACCCATTTTGAGTCAATAATCAATATCCCTCTTTCCACTCGTAAGTTTTTGAATGTCCAAGTACCGTTTTGCTCAAGAGCATGTATTTCTTTTTTCATTTTTTCATTGCTTCCTTCCAATTCTCGTTTTATGCAGCTTGATAAAAATTCTTAGGCTCATCATGTGAATTGATTGCCATTAAGAAAGCTTTGTGAGAATCAGAGAATTTATCATACGAAATATAATGAGCTAAAGGATGTACCGTCGAGGTTTCTTGATTATTTGTGGGCTGTGTGGTCAATTGATGGCGGTAACTTTACCTCGTAATCATCAAGGTAACGTGGCCAATTCCGGTTTCTTTTATATCTAACCTCTTCAACAACTTGGGTTTCTATGCTTGTGTTTTCATTTTCGGTTGAGGACTCATCTATTTCAAGTTCCATATTCTCTTGATTTAAATCATATTCTCGTGACAACTCTTCTATCAAATCATCATCACCTTGTTCAAGTGGGTTTTCTTCTTGTGGTACATTTTGAACCCCCCCCCCCCCCCCCCAATTTAGTCGCATGTTCATCTTTGGGATATATGAAAATTTCTTCTTCCTCTAGCCTTCCTTCATTTGGTATGGTATGAAAGAGGAAAAATAGTTTCAACAAATTTTACATCTCTAGACACCACCAATTTTCTTTGTTCTAAATCATAAATTTTATTCCCCTTTATTCCTAGAGGATAGCCAAGGAACACCCCTGGCTTGGCTCTTCGTTCGAATTTATCCCTCCTGTCTCGGTATTTCTTAAGTATGCTAAGCAACTAAAAATTTTCATGTGTTCTTACTCCGGATCTCGGTTGTACACAAGCTCATATGGAATTTTATTCTTTATTACTTAAGATGGTAATTTGTTTATGATGTAGGCAAATGTCATGATACATTCTCCCCACAACTTAATGGGTAATTTCGCTTCCAACCGTAAAGCACGAGCAATCTCAAGAAGATGTCTATGTTTTCGTTACACCGCGCCATTTTGTTGTGAAGTGTGTGGACAAGTCATTTCTAAAAGGATTCCTTGTTCTGCATAGAGCTCTTTCATATTATTTGACACATATTCACATGCATTGTTACACCTTATTCTTTTAATTTCTTTTCCAAATGCGTTTTAACCATCTTGTGGAAATGCATTATACAAGTGCTTGACTTGTATTTATGTTTCATTAAGAAAAGCCATACTCTCCTACTACAATTATCCATAATGATTAAAAAAGAGTTTGCCTTAAAGAGAAGGCATTTTGTACTTCCTCCATATCTCACAACGGATTAGACGTGCACAAAATAACCGGTTCCTACCCGGTTCCGGGTTTTTTAAATACCCGATTTGTGCACGTCTACAATGGATTAATTCAAAGCAGTCACTCAATTTTATTGAACTAAGCCGAAACAGTTTTCCGGTGTGTTTGGCCCTTATGCGGGAATCACATATCTTGTTTTCTGATTGAAAAGATATATTTTCAAGAAAGCTTGCATGAGAAAGTTTGTCGTCTGAAGCGTGGCCTATCTCTTATGCCACATGTCAATGTTGTCATCATAGCCTTCCCTTCTTCCTTCATGCGTCCCAATCGGTAAATGCCACCATCACATTGGCATGTTCCAATCACGTTCCTTGATTCCAAATCCCGCATGAAAAAGAAGTCAGGAAAATACGTCACGGCACAACGATTATCATTTGCTAATCGGCGAATTAACAATAATTTGCACCTAAAATCCGGAGCGTGTAAAACTCCCCCTATCTTGATTCCTCTTGGTAAGGTAAAATTGCCTTTTCCCATAACTGGAACATAATCCCCATTAGGTATGACTATTGGTAACCCATGAGAATGTGTTGTTATATTTTCAAGTAAATCCCCTTGATGAGTTATATGATCGGTTGCACCCGAGTTAACAATGCAATCGTGACTCGTGTGAGATATTCCTCCTACCACTACAAATAAAAAGCCACTTAATGGCATACAAAAAGTGTCACAAGAAACCAAAAAAGTGCCACTAATGAACCTTATTGGAATGAGTGACACAAAAATACAGTGCCACTAGAAGCGCTACCACTAAAGCCTTTTAGTGGCACTTTTTTTGTCTGCCACTACAAACTTTTGAGCTTTTAGTGGCACTTTTTTCGTTTGCCACTAAAACATTTTGACTTTTAGTGACACTTTTTTTTTATCTACCTTTAGACTTTTAGTGGCACTTTTCTTTGCCCGCCACTACAAAGAATTTGAGGTTTTTTGTGACGCTTTTTGTCTGCCAAAAAACTTTGAGCTTTGTGTCATTTTTTTACTGCCACTATAAATTTGGGATCTTAGTGACACCTTTTAACAATATAAAACAAAAATAAAACTTAAAATATAAAAATCATAATATCTTTACCACAATTAAAAATTCGATCGTGTTCCAAACACATACCAAATGTCTAATAACTCTCAAATAAAGTTAAAATATCAAAACATATAAAAAGAAAAGTAACAAATATACTTGAATAAAAACTGAAAAACTTCACTAGGCTCGTTAACCTCTATCACCATCTTCAATCCTCATGCGAGATACCTAATAAAAAAATAAAGACTTTTCAATATGTATAAACAATATAGACACTAATTTGTGGAACCAACTTAATTACTAGCCTAAAACCTATAGTAACCTATTAAAATCAACCATCTCAACATTAGACTTGTTTAGGAATGCAAACTAACCAAGCTAGTCGCGAGCTACTCCAAATTGGCTCGTGAAAAAGCTCAATCAAGCCAAGCCTAAACGAGCCCCAGCCCCAGCCCGAGTTTCCATGTCCATGAAATTTAATGGTACTTACAAGAAATTACTAAGAAAGTCAACAAAAGTCCATACCCTGCTATGAAACTGATCAAGCCATGGATACCTGTACCAAAACTTTAATTTCCAATCCATTAGTAAAGATGAGACATCTTTTAGTATAGTTATTCCATTACTTTAAAGAAAAAACATTACAATATACAAAATATTAGCTTTGCAGTATTGATTTTAGCCAAATTAGAATTATAACTTGAAAAAATTTTGTGCAAGGCTTAAATTTTCTTCCTATGGGTACTACAATGCATTATAGGCTGTTCAAAGCTGGGGCTGCTCACATCTGTTTGAACCAAATAGTAAAATTTTTAACTTTATACATGTGCAATAATGGTTATATCAAGCGTGCAATTGGCAAAGGTCATTACACTTTGAATATTTATGTGATTTAGTCACTAATTTTGCTACCACCAATTTTGAGCATCCATTTAGTAAAAGAGTGTCAATAGCCAACCTCAAGTTTTGAAAAAGATTCCTACAAGTCCATCAGTTTTGGCTCTAGAAAATGGCAAACCTTCATCTTTCGGAAGAGAAGAAATCTCTAGTTTAAATCTTTGTTATGTGTCATTAGGAGTGTTAAGAGAGTCTTGTTCATGGGTCCAATCAGAAAATTTTTGGCGCACACGTGAACCCGAACAAAACCCATGTATCCGCGGTTGACTTGAACAAAATCCGTTTGCCCCAAAAGTTATAAACGTTGGCATAAGATACCTAGCCAATTTAATTTAATATCTAAAACCCATTAGAAAAAATAAAAGATAAAAAATAGTTACTGGGCCAACCTGCTGGGTTTTACCGAACTCGACCACTTTAGCCAAACAGGTTCGGGGTTCGAACCAAAACAAATTGCAATACAAATATTATTAAGTATAAAGTAGCCTCTTACTATCCATTCAAAAAACATGCAATACAAATATCAATATTATTAAGTACAAAGTTTAGTCAGGGAATTTTAAATAAGCAATCTAGTCATAAAAATCACCTAAATAAACTTTACATGAAAGTTCCATAGTTATGATAGAAAATTTTCAGTTAATAACATCTGCATATTATAAGAGAACCGGCTATAAGAAATTAGTTACATACAATCCACCTAAAAATAACCTAGATCATCCTTGTTCTACAATTATATACCAGCTAGCAAAAACGAAGTGCAGTTTGAATATTCAGCTTGCAAAAACACGCCAACGAACCATAAATTTCAAGGTCCGATCAACACAGATACCGAGTGACACGAAGAACAAAGAATCAAACAGTAATCACCGACTCTCAACGAAATTAGGTCAACAGAAATGAAACCAAAGAGTGAAATTGAAGAACTGAACATGATTCATTACCTTCCTTGACGAAGAAATTGAAGATTCAGTTGATTAATGGCAGATCTGATTGAAGGATCGCCGGATTTGTGAAGACGTAGAACAGGATCTCGGTAGCGATAGGTGAAAGTGATTTAGGGGATTTGTTGTAAATCAATTAGTAACCCAATTTTCTCAACAACATTGACCCCCTTATAACATAAAAAATAATCAAATGTGTTATAAGAAACGATGACATATTTAAAGTGCCATTAAAAACCTAAACTAGTGGCACAAATCTAAATGCCATTAAAAACGTGTGACACTAGATCTTTAGTGGCATACGCAAAGTGCCACCAAAATACAAATTAGTGGCATTAAAACTAAGTGCCACTAAAAATGTGTTATCGGCAAAGACGACCTACGGAAAGTGCCATTAAAAACGAAATTAGTGGCACAAAAGCTAAATGTCACAAAAAATGTGTGCCACTAAATGGCTTTTTGTTTGTAGCGTACGTTGGTGGCTGGTGTCTTTTCATTATTGTTGCTGGCAATATGTAGCTATTGTACTAACTGTGTAACCTGTGTTATATAATCGGGGTTTTGCTTGTCATTAATATTGGACTGGTATAAAGCTTTTTTGTGCTTGGTTATATATAATCTTGATTTAAGTTCATTGGTCCGATGTCCGGTCATTGTAACTGGGGCTAGATATGTGGTTAAGGTGATGTGATTATAAAAGCATGTTTCTTTGAATTATAGGCCATTTGGACAAATATAGCTGAATTTTGATCAGTACAGGGTTCGACTCGAAAAGCCTTTCAAGGTGTACTTCAGTTCTGATATATAATTGAATATTCTTTGCCCGGTTGGTTATGTGAGAAACCTGTTCATTGTTTCGAAAAGTTAGTTTGTGGACGCCCTTAGATGTAAGAGAGACGTGCGGGACAGATGGTGCCATTTGTCGTCTGATACCAAACCGGTGCTATATATAATTTAACTTTAGTACTCCCCTTAAACATAACATGTGACATCTAATTTTAATTAACATTCAAATAATCATTTTACATAATTATAACATAATCTAAACGATCTAATCTTTTCAATCAGATTAAACTTTGTAGAGTTGAAATTAGAAACTTGTACTTTTATTAAAAATCAAATCTTGAATGTTAGGAATTGTAATTCAACGTTAATATTCAATTAAATAACTGTTAATCATAAAGAAACGGTTCGGTTTCAGCAACAATCAACATCAAAAAGTTGAAGTTCAAGTCACATGTTTAAATCTTATTGTTTCATGTTCAAAACTCAAATTTTATGGACCACTAGCGTGCATGATACTTGTAAATATAAAACACAACCCGAATCGAGTCATTCGTTAGTAAAGTGATAAAATGATGAATGATCTTGTCTAGTCAAATGATTGAATATTTAACACTTCTATGAGCTTAGTATTAGACTACTAGTCAATAGCTCATTAACTGAACGCATTTGATGACCTAAGTCAAACATGAGACAAACTAAAGGGGTATAACATTACATAGGATAAACAAAAAAGGTTTAACATTACAAACACCAAACCATACTGCAGCTTTTAGTTGTCTAATTATACAATATATAATGGTTTTGTTGAATGAATGATAAATTTCTAAGATACGATAATAAATCTGTTAATGAGCCGAGCAAGTGTGGGCTCGAGCTCGGCTCAAAGTTGAACGAGCCAGCAAAGCTCGGCTTGATTTTTTATGAAGAGTTGGGAAAATGAGCTCAAGCTCGACTCTTAAAACACTAGAGCCAACTCGATTATTTAAAAAAAAGTATTTTGTAGTTATTGCACATTTTTTATACTTATGAAAACATGAAATAAAAAACTAAACATTACCAGACTACTAGAGGTTATAAAACAGCAAATATAATAGTCTTAAGGTTGTAAACAAAAAAGAAGTAAATAACCAAGTTCTAGTTCACAATTACTCGTGTTCAAACACAATACACAGTGTTCGTCTCAAAGTCCATGTACGTGACCTTCCCAAGAATGTCTCCATCCCTAAATGACATGAAAACGAAATCAATTTATTGGTACACACTTATAAGTGCCCACACATCTGGGTTCATGTGTCTGACCCGATTTTCATGCTAGTGACCTTCAAGTTTGATGGATAGACGAAACCCTTAGCCTCCAAACGAGTTAGAAGCTACAAACAAAAAATCGAAAATATACAATTTAACATTATATTCGCCTAGATTTGATATAAACAAAACTACAAATTACCAAAAGAAAAGCAACTTTACATCAAAACAAGAAGGGCCAATTCGGAGGTCCTTGACATGTCGAAGGCTGAGTATAAATCCTTTGAGCATCTCTTCTTCATCTTCTTCATATTCGCCGAGTAATTTATAATCTAAGCGAGCTTCAACTAAAGAAGACACGTTCAACAACAAAAGCCTACTCAACGATATCAGAAGATCTTGAATTGTTAGTGATGAAATATCAGGAGCATTGATTTCAATAACATCTAAAAGACCATGAGATGCGTCGTACGTGTTATATGAAACCAAGTATCCGGAGAACACCAAGTTCTTAACAGTCTTTGAGGTGATATTGAGCCGCTTGTAACCATCACAATGGTCCAACACAAGAGTTTCTAATACAGGACTTCCTGATAATATGTTTTCAATCAAAGCCTCATCTATATAACTCCCAAAACTAATATGTAAACTCCTAAGGTTTTTCCAACTAATCGCCCCGGTGGGATTTAATGCACAGCCTGACAATTTCAGACGAGTAAAACATGAACATATGAAAAAGAACTTATCTGGCGAAAACGCATCAGATTCCACTTCCAAAACCGGAAACGACAAATCAAGGTCTTCAACGTTACAGATCATAGCATAACAAATCCAACTGTGGACATGAGATTCAGAATGACAAGTGTAGTCGCTACTCAGTTGAAATTTCTTGAGCTTCAACTGGCCACGCTGAGTTAAGGTTTTGTCAAGCAAACTTGGGGGACAAGGATGTCGGAAAACGAGAGTCTGAACCCAAGTCCAAATATGTTTCCATCGTTTGGAGAGTGTGCATGTTCTAACGCCGTATATTGTTTCGGGTAAACGAGAAAGGATTTCAACAAGTAAGCAATCTGGTAACTTACTGATTCGATCTTCATCATCTTCGTCTTCAAATCGAATCTGTTTCAGCGGTTGATTTTGACCTTCTTCCGTCATTACTAATGGGACAAATAATATTGCAAGACCAAATTAACGTACAACATCGGTTTATGCCTTATAAATACGATTTTAGGGTTTAGGCCTTGAATCTTAATACGTGATTTTAGGCCCAATCCTAAGTTTATGGTATCATACTGGATTGATATATATACACATGATGGAAATAAATGTTTTTATGGGAAAGAATGATAATTTGCTAAGATAAGTTATTAAGGCCTTAAGGCTTCATGTTATGGACGTCTTTGGGGGGCTTTTTAGGGCATTATTAGAGGGGAACACCATAGAAGGGCATGAGGGGGGGGGGGGTGCGCTATCGGGCCGGGCGGCTTTAGAACGACCGGCGCCATCAAGCTTTTGCTCTCTCTTTCGATGCCCCCAGTGCTCATGTGGCGCTGACGTGACGCTATGATGAGGCTTCGATGTCCCCCTCACCATAGAGAACAACCTATATGAGCCAACTTGGCTCCGCTTCATTTTTAAACAAACAGGGTAAATGAGCTCGAGATTGACTAGTACAAAACTCAACCCAACTCATGGTATGACAACGACAAGCTAGCACAATTTCACTTTCTTTAACGACCAACAAAAATTCTTTTATCTATCTTTCACATGTCAACACTAGCAAGTTGCTAGAGATTACATATCTACCATATATACACCATTACATATCGATTACAATAACACCCATAATGATAGCCTCCCAATTACACCCTTATAACATATTAGATCTAAGCTCAAACCACCTCTCCCACGTTTTAGGTTCGACCACTTCGACCTATTGTGCACCCATACATAGGAAACTCAATGCTTTTCACCAAACAAAATGCTAAGATTAGCCGAGTTACTCTCAAACACCAATGCATGTTCCTTGCGTTCTAAATACACCAAATTGCTGTTAGACTTACTGCATAGAACGCATTCGCCTCCGTTTATATAATCGAAAATGATTGGAAGTTACACAATTGCTGCCGCAATGGATCTCTTCAATAACAAGAGCACATTATGCTTATTTTCTAAAATTATAGGAATAACAAAAAACGGTTAATTACAATACTTATTGGCAAAGTTATTCTCATACAACGAAAACAAGTGAATTGCATTGGTACCATAACTGATGTCATTGCCGGTGAGAACAAGGCCGCATGGTACCACACGTCATGTAACTTGTGCAAAAATAAAGCTTTCAAGACAGAGGTGGACATGCACTTCGACCAAACGCAAACAGATAGGAGAATCAAAATATTTCTACAAATGTGACAACCACGCCATTTAACCACCTTAATCTTCGGTTAACTTGAATTTAAGTTGGATTTTGATAGGCCATATAAAAACTAAGAATTTAGTAAATTTACTACTAATTTTACTATTGTAGCGCTTCCACATAGGGAGGGCGAGAAGGGCAACCAACCTAGGCCACTAGAGAGAGACCCATAATTGTAAAAGTAATAATATATATATATTTTATACAATTTTGTTTTAAGATAAAATGATACAAAATAACTCGGTGGTGCAATTGAATGAGTTTTAGTGTATAGAACCAAATGCCATTGGCTCAATTCCTATTGATGGTTTCTATTTTAAGGAATCGAAATCGTTGTGTTAATTCAATGGAAATGCCCCAAGGATTTGGAGTGCATCTTTTGTTGTTTCCACCTATTGGAATGAAAAGAAAACTTTTATTTGTGTTTTGTGTAGACAACTTTGGTAACTTCTTTATTATTATTATTATTATTATTATTATTATTATTATTATTTCTTTGGTTAGTATTGGGCTTTGAAAATGCAAACTGATAAAATTGTCAAATTATCTATCACATAAATAAAAACGTGATTATAAGGGGCTTATTTTAGCCCGAGCCCCGAAGTTTTGATGGATTTTTGGAGACTACCCTGGTTGCAACTTTATGCATGGACGGTCTGGTCGGGTGAAAAAATCAAGAATTTGGTAAATTAAACTACTCATTTTATCTATGTGCCACTTCTAGTTCTATGTATGGATGGTTTGGACTGGTCATAGCTGAAGTATAACAGACGTTTTTCATACCATAATTTCTGGAAAGATTGCTTTTGTTTTTATTTTGCTTCTGTTATTGTATATGTATGAAACATTCAAAATCCATATTTTGCTTTTTTTTTAGTTGAGAAACATGAGTATTTGACACTTTGTTGGACACAATAAGTCACATCACTTTGTATCCATACAGGTATTGTGTTTTCGCAAAACGATTGAGGACAATAGTGGAAAAACAACCGCAATTTTTTTAACGAGTCAATGGGATCGTTAATAGGTGAAATCTGTGAAAGTCTGATTAAGATACACGGCTACCCCGGTCCAGAAGATTGCCCGCCAACACTTGGAAAGCTAGTTGGGCTCGAGAAAAAAAGTTGTCTTCAACAACACCGAGACAACAACAGGCGTCCGAATGCAGCTGTCATAACACACATGTCAGATGCACTAGTAACCCCGCTCAGCATCAAGCTACCACCAACCACGTCTGTCTACAGAGCTAGGACACTATATTCTTGAACGACACAGCTGCCGCCAACGACGCCTTTTAATTTTATATATTATTTTCATCCACACTAACATATAAAATTAACACAATTTGCAGAAGACAAAAAACCTCTTGCAAAGGAGGTTAAGGACTAATATCTATGTTGCTAATCAAATAGTCTCAAATGCTACACTATGTAGTATAAGCCTTACCTCTAGTGTCACTATGCTTAAATAATTTTTGCACTGATCATGAAAATACATCATCCAACTGGGCGTAACGCGACGGGTCGAACACTAATTGTCATCTAAAACACAACTTTTAAACATGGTATTAAATTATATATCGCTTTTAAAATATGTATTTACATAAAGTTTGGCGGCCCCAAAGGATTCTGTTGTGATGTAAACCTCTATCTAAGAGGTTGAGGGTTCACATCCTGCAATATTTTACATTTCACATACAAGAAATTATAAATCTCCAAAATTTAAAAAAATGAGCTCAAGCTCGACACTTAAAACAACGGAGCCAACTCGATTATTTAAAAAAAAGTATTTTGTATTTATTGCACATTTTTATACTTATGAAAACATGAAAAAAAAACTAAACATTACCAGACTACCAGAGGTTAAAAAATAGCAAATATAATAGTCTTAAGGTGGTAAACAAAAAAGATCGAAGAAGTAAATAACCAAGTTCTAGTTCACAATTACTCGTGTTCAAACACAATACACAATGTTCGTCTCAAAGTCCATGTACGTGACCTTCCCAAGGACGTCTCCATCCCTAAATTACATGAAAACGAAATCAATTTATTGGTACGCACTTATAAGTGCCCACGCAAATGGGTTCATGTGTCTGACCCGATTTTCATGTACGTTCGACCTTCAAGTTTGATGGGTAGACGAAACCTTTAGCCTCCAAACGAGTTAGAACCTACAAACAAAAAATCAAAAAAATACAATTTAACATTATATTCGCCTAGAATTTGATATAAATGAAACCACAAATTACCATAAGAAAAGCAACTTTACATCAAAACAAGAAGGCCCAATTTGGAGGTTCTTGACATGTCGAAGGCTGAGTATAAATCCTTTGAGCATCTCTTCTTCATCTTCTTCATATTCGTCGAGTAATTTATAATCTAAGCGAGCTTCAACTAAAGAAGACACATCCAACAACACAAGCCTACTCAACGATATCAGATCATCTTGAATTGTTAGTGATGAAATATTAGGAGCATTGATTTCAATAACATCTAAAAGACCATAAGATGCGTCAAAATCTATATATGAAACGAAGTATCCGGAGAACACCAAGTTTTTAACACTCTTTGAGGTGATATTGAGCCGCCTGTAATCGTCGCACTTGTTCAACACCAGAGTTTCCAATACAGGACTTCCTGATAGTATGTTTTCAATCAAAGCCTCATCTAAATAACTCCCATAGCGAATATGTAAACTCCTAAGGTTTTTCCAACTAATCACCCCGGTGGGATTTAATACACAGCCTGACAATGTCAAATCTGTAAAACTTGAACATATGAAAACAAACTGATCCAGCGGGATCTCAATTATATGTTCCGAACCCCATACCCACAAATCAAGCTCTTCAACGTTGCAATTCACAGCATAACGAATCCAGTTATTGATATGAGATTCAAGCATATAATTGTAGCGGCTATACAGTCTGAATTTATTGAGCTTCAATTGGGGACGTTGAGTTAAGGTTTTGTCGACGAAAGAGCCATAACGTCTTACAAAATAATAAGGATGTCGGAAAACGAGACCATGAACCCAAGTTCAAACATGTTTCCAACGTTTGGAGAGCATGCATGTTCTAACAGCGTATATTGTTTGGGGTAAACGAGAAAGGATTTCAACAAGTAAGCAATCTGGTAACTTACTAATTATGTCTCTGTCTTCATCATTATCGTCTTCAAATCGAATCTGTTTCAGAGGTTGATTTTGCCCTTCTTCCGTCATTAGTAATGCGACAAATTAATAATATTGAAAGACCAAATTAACAACAGCCTTATAAATACGATTTTAGGGTTTAGGCCTTGATACGTGATTTTAGGCCCAATCCTAAGTTTATGATATCATATTGGATTGATATATATACACAAAGGATATAATCCAGTTATCCTTAACGTACAAAAATACATATATTCACGAAATTGATCAATAAAATCACATCCCAATATCTCGGAATCATCAATACATAACCAATTAATCATCGATTCACCGAAAAAATCAGATTTGGATCGTTAATCGATCAACTTTTTACTTTTTTTTTCACGAAACCCGTTTTGACCGTATTATGATTTTCTTGAGCGCTTTTGTATTTTGTCTTGAGCGTTTTGTTTTTGCCCTGAGCGTGATTCGTGTATGTTTTTGTACGTTAAGGATTATTGTACGATAACCTGACTATACAAGACAGAGGTGGATACTTGTGCAAAAATAAAGCTTTCAAGACAGAGGTGGACACTTCGACCAAATGCAAACAGATTGGAGAATCAAAAGATTTCTACAAATGTGAAAACCATGCCATTTAACCACCTTAATCTACGGTTAACTTGAATTTAATTTGGGTTTGATAGGTCATATAAAAACTGAGAATTTAGTAAATTTACTACTAATTTTACTAATGTAGCGCTTCCAACAAGGGCCAGCCCATAGGGAGGGCGAGGAGGGCAACTAACCTAGGCCACTCTCTTAAGAGACCCATAATTGTAATATATATATATATACATATATATATATATAATTTTGTTTTAAGATTAAAGCATACAAAATAACTCGTTGGTGCAATCGAATGGGTGTTAGTGTATAGAACCAAATGCCATTGGTTCAATTCCTATTGATGGTTTCCTTTTTTTTAAGGAATAAAAAAAAACTCGTGGGAAAACAACCGCAACTTTTTTTAACGAGTCAATGGGATCGTTAGTAGGTGAAATCTGTGAAACTCTAATTAACACGGCTACCCCGATTCAGAAGATTGCCCGCCAACACTTGGAAAGCTAGTTGGGCTCCGGAAAAAGAAATTGTCTTCAATAACACTGAGACAACAACAGGCGTCCGAATGCAGCTTTCATAACACACATGTCAGATGCACTAGCAACCCCGCTCAGCATCAAGCTACCACCAACCACGTCTGTCTATAGAGCTAAGACACTATATTCTTGAACCACACAGCTGTCGCCAACGACGCCTGTTAATTTTTTATATTATTTTTTCATCCACACTAACATAAAATTAACACAATTTGCAGAAGACAAAAACCTCCTGCAAAGGAGGTTAAGGACTAATATATATGTTGGGAATCAAATAGTCTCAAATGCTACACTATATGGTATAAGCCTTACCTCTAATGCCACTATGCTTAAATAATTTCCGCACTGATCATGAAAATACATCACCCAACCGGGCGTGACGTGCTGGGTAGAACACTAGTTGTTATCTAAAACACAACTTTTAAACATGGTATTAAATTATATATCGCTTTTAAAATATGTATTTATAAAAAGTTTGGCAGTCCTAAAGGATTTTGTTGTAATGTAGCCTCTATATAAGAGATTGAGGGTTCACATCCTGCAATATTTTACATTTCACATACAAGAAATTATAAATCTCCAAAATTTAAAAAAATGAGCTCAAGCTCGACACTTAAAACACCGGAGCCAACTCGATTATTTAAAAAAAAGTATTTTGTATTTATTGCACATTTTTATACTTATGAAAACATGAAATAAAAAACTAAACATTACCACACTACTAGAGGTTATAAAATAGCATATATAACAGTCTTAAGGTTGTAAACAAAAAAAATCGAAGAAGTAAATAACCAAGTTCTACTTCACAATTACTCGTGTTCAAACACAATACACAATGTTCGTCTCAAAGTCCATATACGTGTCCTTCCCAAGGATGTCTCCATCCCTAAATTACGTGAAAACGAAATCAGCTTATTGGTATGTACTTGTAAGTGCCCACGCAAATGGGTTCATGTGTCTGACCCGATTTTCATGTACGTTCGACCTTCAAGTTTGATGGATAGATGAAACCCTTAGCCTCCAAAGGAGTTAGAACCTACAAACAAAAAATCAAAAAAATATAATTTAACATTATATTTGCCTAGATTTGATATAAACAAAACCACAAATTACCAAAAGAAAAGCAACTTTACATCAAAACAAGGGCCAATTTGGATATCCTTGACATGTCGAAGGCTGAGTATAAATCCTTTGAACATCTCTTCTTCATCTTCTTCATATTCGTCGAGTAATTTATAATCTAAGCGAGCTTTAACTAAAGAAGACACATTCAACAACAAAAGCTTACTCACAGAGTACAGATGATCTTGAATTGTTAGTGATGAAATATTAGGAGCATTGATTTCAATAACATCTAAAAAATCTTCAGATTCGGGATAATCTTGCGATGAAACCAAGTATCTGCAGAACACCAAGTTCTTAACAGTCTTTGAGGTTATATTGAGCCGCCTGTAACCATCACAATAGTCCAACACAAGAGTTTCCAATACAGGACTTCCTGATAATATGTTTTCAATCAAAACCTCATCTAAATATCTCCCATAACTAATATGTAAGCTCCTAAGGTTTTTCCAACTAATCGCCCCAGTGGGTATTAATGCACAGCCTGATGATTTCAGACGAGTAAAACTTGAACAGATGAAAAAGAACTGATCCCGTGGGATCTCAATTATACGTTCCAGACCCCATACCCACAAATCAAGCTCTTCAACGTTGCAATTCACAGCATAACGAATCCAGTTATTGATATGAGATTCAAGCATATAATTGTAGCGGCTACACAGTGTGAATTTATTGAGCTTCAATTGGGGACGTTGAGTTAAGGTTTTGTCGACGAAAGAGAAGAAATCGGGGCTTGAGCCATCACGTGATCTTACAAAATAATAAGGATGTCGGAAAACGAGAGTCTGAACCCAAGTCCAAACATGTTTCCAACGTTTGGAGAGTGCACCTGTTCTAACAGCGTATATTGTTTGGGGTAAACGAGAAAGGATTTCAACAAGTAAGCAATCTGGTAACTTACTGATTCGATTTTCATCATCTTCGTCTTCAAGTCGAATCTGTTTCAGCGGTTGATTTTGACCTTCTTCTGTCATTACTAATGGGACAAATAATATTGCAAGACCATAAAACGTACAACAGCCTTATGAATACGATTTTAGGGTTTAGGCCTTGATACGTGATTTTAGGCCCAATCCTAAGTTTATGGTATCATACTGGTTTGATATATATATATATACATGATGGAAATAAATATTTTATGAGAAGGGCTTTTAGGGGCATTATTGGAGGGGAACATTATAGAGGAGCATCTTTGTGTGTGTGGGGTGGGGTGGGTGGGGGGTTGCGCTACGGGCGGCTTTGGAACGCACTACAAGAAATTTGTTTTGACAGGACCACACTTATGCCGACCACAAAGGTGGTCGCTATAGAACACCTGTACCGACCACATGCGGTCACTATAGGTTTTGACCAGATTTCACTTATGACAAACCCTTTACCGACCACATGTGGTCGAGATAGATTTAGCGGGAAGTTTGGCTCCTCGCGAAATTTTATTCTGGCCACATATGGTCGGGAAAAAGTAAATATCTTTTATTTTTGACTTTTTTTGCCGTTAGTTGTGTATATGTGTTTTTACAACACCTATACCGACCACATGTGATCGGGATAGGTTGGTTTAATTTTAATTTAAATTTTTGTTTAAGTAAGCGGGAGGGATGAATTTTGAGCGCCATCTAAAAACCTTTTACCGACCACATGTGGTCGGGATAGGTTGGATTTATTCTAATCTTTATTATTTTTAATTTAGCAGGAATATCATGTTGTTGAGGAATATAGTCTGACAACCTTTTCCTGACCACATGTGGTCGGGATAGATTTCCTTCAATTTTGATTTTTTTTTAAATTTTTGAATGGCATCTAAAAACTTTTTCCTGACCACATATGGTCGGGATAGGCTTTGTCTTATTTCAATTTTATTTAAATTTTTTGGATGCAAGATCGTTTCGATAACTTCTATCTCGACGACATGCTATCAATAAATGTTTTTATATAAACTAAATAAAACGACAACGTATTGGCTGTTCTTTTCAATGATGACATGTTGTCAGGATAAGTTCTTTTTATATATTTTAGATTTCTTTTTATAAATTAGACAAATAGCAATTTCAAAGTATGCGTGTGTATGCATACGAATTTATATGTATGAGTATATGCATGTCTATTTATTGTGTAGAACTCTGTATATGTTTATATATGTCGATGAATATGTGTATTATATGAATGTTCATGTTTGTGTATTGTGTATAACTATGTCTTGTTTATGAATGCATGTACTTATGCCTGTATGTGTGTATGTCTATGCGTGTGTGTATGTATGTATGATGTATCCATATGAATGTATATGTATGAGTATATGCATATGTGTGTGTAAATGCATATGCATGCATGTATATATGTATGTATGTATGTATGATGTATCCATATGAATTTATATGTATGAGTATATGCATATGTGTGTGTAAATGCATATGTATTGATACGTTTTGTGTGTGTATGTCGATGTATGTGTGTATAGGTATATGAGTATATATGTTTGCTTATTGTGTATAAGTATGTCATGTGTATGAATGCATGTATTGATGCGTGCATGTGTGTGTGCCTATGCATGTATGTATCCATATCAATGTATATGTATGAGTATACGTATATGTGTGTAAGTGCATATGTATGTCAATTGTGTATTGCCATGAATTTGTATGTGGAAACGTGTATTGATATATGTGTGGATAATTAGTCTTCTGGTTTAATGGCATTGGATGATGGTTAAGACTTGGAATTCTCAAGGTGCTTGGCTCGAAACCCTAAGGGGGGGTGTTTCAGTTATGAAGCATCGTAACCCACTTGATGGTGTTCTTAAGTGACTCAAGCCTAAAGCAACGAAATCAGTATGGATGGTTGGCATACCGTTTTAAAAAGACTCACTTAGGTATTGGGGTAGTTGCAAATGCTGCTAAAAAAATATGCATATTTGTGTGTAGGAGTGTCTAATATGTTCGAACCCGATTAACCCGACTCAAACCGAACCCAAACCCAAATAAGTTAATTAGGGTCGGGTAAAATAGAGTAAAAAAATATTAATCGGTATGCTTGGGTTACCTGAATAAAACAAATTGTTAATTAATAAGATCGAGTTTCGGGTTCGTTTTTAGGAAAAAAATGGGTTTCGGCTTAACCCGAATAATCTGATTAGTGATGATAGTTAATAAGGTCGGGATGGTTTCAGGAAAAAAAAAGAAAAAAAAAAACTAGGTTTCGGGCTAACCCGAATACTCCTATGTGTGTATATGTTATAGAACACCTTAGTTTTTTTTTGCCCAGCCCTAATCAGTAGAACAGGGGTCTCATTCACAAATCCAACACCTCTCTCACATTGTTGCAGCCATCCTCCTCCAATCCGACCACCGTGAGCCCCTTCAACACCATGACCAAGTCTCCGCCGAGCAGCCTCCGCATCCACCACCGTGAGCCGATTTCTACAATAATTTGTGATTTATACTGATAATGTTACCCCCAACTTGTTGCATCTAGATTAACTCACAATAATTGTAAGTATAATTAAGTTACTTTTGAAGAATAGGTGTTAAAAGAATGTATCCCAATGTCACCATACCGATTCTTAAGTTATTTTATGTTTAGGGAATTTGAAGTTATTTTATATTTATGTTTATTACTATTTTAATTTAGTTATTATATAGGGTTTTGCTTAATGTTAACTTATGAATCGTTCGCATCCTGCAGGTTCACTATATCACATTAGTTTTTGTGGAGCTAACATCTTTTGCCGTAAGTTCTACTAATTCAAGAATTAATCTTCACTACTGATTAATTTTAATTGCTTTTTTACTACTAATTTTGTAATGAATTTGTAGGTGTGTTTGATTATTTGGGAAAGATTTAGGCTTCTATTTTCTTGTCTTTCGGTTCGATTTTCTTTGAAAGGTAACATTTATAGACTACATAAACATTTTTTTTTTGTAATTATGCATGTAACTATAATTATGCATGTAACCCTTCAAAAAGTGGGCTGGGCTTCATCATTGAATATCCTATCTTATACGCTACCAACTGATAAGGAATAACTATGACAATTGATAAGAGTTGGACTAGATTGCGAAATCGAAATGATCTGGTCTTCAAAGTAGGACTTGTAAACTTTATAAAGATTGTCAAGAACAATCTTGACAGTGAAGTAAAGTCTTATTGCGCGTGTAAACTATGTATCAATTCGAATCGGAACTATCCGGATGTGGCTAAATCCCACATACATGACAATGGGTTTCTACCATCATATCAGACATGGTCTTGTAGACAAGTGTTATAGTAGTGATGATTCTGATTGATTATTAATGAATGTAGACACTTGATTTTCTATGCATGATTATTATTTATTCTGATTGATTATTAATGGTTAACATTAGTATTTTAATTTATTTTTGTTGAAGAAATGGCAACATACGCGAGATCACACGGTGGCGATGGTGGGGATCGACCTGCACATGGTTGTTCGTCTAGGATACCCAGTGGTTGCAAGTCTTGTAAGTTACTTATTTCATATAAATACATTTCATTTTAATTGCATATATAGTAAAATTAACATGATGCTAAAATACATAAGTGAGTTTAAAAAATGTATTACAAGATGCAAACCAGTTGGGTAAACAAGAAGGCGGAGGAGGATTGGGTAAGCTTGTATTAATTTATTACGTACACGACTCGTTAGGAACGTTTAACCCAGAATCTGTATGTATATATATGTGTATATATGCATGTGTGTATTGGTTTGTTTAAATATATATAAGTTGCATTTTTTTATTTTTTTATTCATGTATTTGGATACGGGCATATATGTATTTGTATAAGTGTTAGTATTATGAATGCAACTTGTTTGGCTCATTCGACCTGGAATGTGTATGTATGTATATGTGTGTAGCGTATATATGTATATTGTATTAGTGTTAGTATTACGAACACAATTCGTTTGGCCCGTTTGACCAGGATTTGTATGTATGTATGTATATGTGTAATGGCTTGTTTAAATATATATAAGTTTGCATTTTTTTAAACTTGTTATTATGTATTTGTATACGTGTATATATGTACAGTGTGTAAGTTTTAGTATTACGAACACGACTCGTTTGGCCCGTTTGACCTGAAATGTGTATGTATGTATACGTTTATATATGTATATGTGTGTATTGGTTTGTTTAAATATATATAAGTTTGCAATTTTTAATACTTGTTATTCATGTATTGTTTAATACAGGAAAAAATACAAATCGAGCTAAACAAAATGTGAAACGCCCAACCGGAAAGTGAGGTATACACCTTATGATCCATCTTTTGGGACGTCTTTTGCTACACCCAAACAATGGAAACAAATGCAAGAAACAGTGAGCGGGTTGGTGGTAGACCAAATATGTGAGTTAACCAAGAGGCAAAATGATAAGTCGATTCAAATTGACGAGGGTGAAGATGATGAAGGTAATGAGGATGAAGATGATGAAGGAAGTGAGGGTGAAGATTGCTAGGTATTTGATTATGATAATTTAATGGCTTGTAATACAATTAACCTAAGTAACTTGACGTTTGGTAATATTTTGTTTAGGTTTAATTATGTACAAAGCTACGTTTGGTAGCATTTTGTTTAGGTTTAATTATATATGAATCGATGTTTGGTAGTATTGTATTAGGTTTGAATTATGTGCAGTTTTTTTTCATTTATTAGGCATTAAATTTATATTATTCAGTAAAATTAAATATTAAAAAATTGTTTTTAAATAAATCCTGTACCGACCACAAGTCATCGGTAAAAGTATATGTATACCGACCACATGGTGTCGGTAAAAGTTTTTTAATTTTTATTTTACATTTATTTTTAAATGAGTAAAAATTTTGAGACCAAACTTTTTGTGACCACTTGTGGTCGGGAAAGGTCTATGTATACCGACCGAAGTTATACCGACCACAATTCTGACTTGTCCTGACCGTTTTCTAGTGGCCACCCTATACCGACCACATGTGGTCGGTAAAACTTTTAGCGACCACATGAGGTCGGTAAAGGCGGTCTGATCAGAGCAAATTTCTTGTAGTGACGACCGACTCCATCAAGCTCTCTCTCTCTCTCTCTCTCTCTCTCATACACACATATTCATACATATGTATCTACATATTGGGGCGCTCAAGGGGTATTAAACCACATCAGGGCGTTATAGATTGGGGCTTCGATGCCCCCAATGCTCACGCGACGCTGACGTGGCATTGTGGAATGGCTTCGATGCCCCCCACCATAAAGAACATGCTAAATGAGTCAACTTGGCTCGAGCTTGACTAGTACAAAACTCAACCCAGCTCATGACCTGATGACGACGAGCCTGCACGATTATACTTTTTTTAACGACCAACAAAAAATCTTTTATTTATTTTTCACATGTTATCACTAGCAAGTTGCTAGAGATTAGGGATGAGCAAAATCGGTACCGGTACCGATCCCGAAATCGGTACCGATTTGGTACCGTCGGTACCGAATCGGTACCATGGTTTTAAGTTTCGGGATCGGTACGGTACCGGTATTTCCCGATTTTTTACCCTCGGTACCGGTACCGAACCGTACCGGTACCAAGAATTTCTAATTTTCGGGATCGGGAAAATCGGGATCGGTACCGGTCGGTACCGGTACCATCCCATGCTCATCCCTACTAGAGATTGCATATCCACCATACATACAACATTACATATCGATTACAATAACACCCATAATGGTAGCCTCCGAATTATACCCTTATAACAAATTAGATCTAAGCTCAAACCACCTCCCCCACGCTTTAGGTTCGACCACTTCGACCTATTGCGCACCCATATACAAGAAACTCGACGCTTTCACCAAACATATTGCTAAGATTAGCCGGCTTACTCTCAAACACCAATGCACGTTCCTTGCGTTCTAAATACACCAAATTGTTGTTAGACAAACTGCATAGAACACATTCGCCTCCGTTTATATAATTGAAAATTATTGGAAGTTACACAATTGTTGCCGCAATGGATCTCTTCAATAACAGGAGAACAGTATGCTCATGTTCTAAAATTATAGGAATAACAAAAAACGGTTAATAACAATACTTATGTTAGTGATTTTAGTGTAATTAAGGGTTAACTTGTTGATCAAGTTAATTGTAATACGAATCTAAATAAGTTGGGTGTGGGGTGCACACTTATTTGATCTTATTATAATTTATAATCCTATTGGTACTTAGGTGCGAAGCCCCTAAGTCATGGGGGTTCCAAAGGGGCAACGCCCCCTTGGCGGGGGTCCGGGGGCAGCGCCCCTGGTAGCGGGGTGCGAGGGGCGGCAGCCCCTGGCAGGGTCCAAGGGGCAGCGCCCCTGGCTGGGGTTGAGCTTAATTTAATTAAATTTCCTATGTTTTATCTGTCACAAATTCTAGAGCGTATTTCATGATTTTGAATTTCAAAATCAGATAACTGCAAAGGCAGTTATAACTACCCAACCCTAATTAAAACTGCCATTGATCATACGATTTTTCTCTCTGGTTCAGAAACTCTCTCAATCACCATACAGATTCTTGCACTCAATCTGAGTTTTATCCAGTCAAAACATTTGGAAACCAACAAATAGCTTTGATCTGAAAGTGTTTCACGACTCTCAGATTTTCCTAAGATATACGATTGCAGAAATCCCTAACAACTTATTGGCAAAGTTATTCTCATAGAGCGAAAACAAGTGAATTGCATTGGTACCATACTTATGGTATTGCCAGTGAGAACAAGGCCGCATGGTACCACACGTCATGTAGCTTGTGCAAAAATAAAGCTTTCAAGACAAGAGGTGGAAGCTTCGACCAAACGCAAACAGATAGGAGAATCAAAAGATTTCTACAAATGTGACAACCACGCCATTTAACCACCTTAATCTTTGGTTAACTTGAATTTAAGTTGGGTTTTATAGGTCATATAAAAACCGAGAATTTAGTAAATTTAATACTAATTTTACTAATGTAGTGCTTCCAACCAGGGCCGGCCCATAGGGAGGGTGAGGAGGGCAACCAACCTAGGCCTCTCTCTCGGAGACCCATAATTGTAAAAAAAAGAAAATAATATATATATATATATATATATATATATATTATAATTTTGTTTTAAGATTACAACATACAAAATAACTCGTTGGTGCAATCGAATGAGTGTTAGTGTATAGAACCAAATGTCATTGATTCAATTCCTATTGATGGTTTCGTTTTTTAAGGAATCAAAATCGTTGTGTTAATTCAGTGGAAATGTCCCAAGGATTTGGAGCACATCTTTTGTTGTTGTTGGTTTCTTTTTTTAATGAAATCAAAATCGTTGTGTTAATTCAGTAGAAATGTCCCAAGGATTTGGAGCACATCTTTTGTTGTTTTCACCTATTGAAGTGAAAAGAAAACTTTTTTTTTTCTTTTTTGTGTTTTATATAGACAATTTTGGTAACTTCTTTATTATTATTATTATTATTATTATTATTATTATTATTTCTTTGGTCCGTATTGTGACATTCGTCAATTTCAGGTTAACCCCGTTAACTCAACTCCGTCAATTCAAACTTAAAGATCATTGAATCTATAACGCACACCTCATTACATTTAAACTAGGGTTTAAATAATGCTTGAACAATTACTACATGTGTAGTCTTTCGGGAATTGCACCGAAACGCAAACGAGTTGACGCAAACAATTGGTGAATAAACGAAAAACGTCAAAACAATAATTATGTGATAATTATGTGTTACTTGATTATATTATGTGTGATGCTAGACAAGAAACGAGAACTAGTTAAAATAAGCTAGAAAAGTACAAACTAGAAGTTGAGGGACTAAAGTGTAACATGTTATTATTATTAATAATAATAATAAACCCTAATCTCTTCTCCCTCTCTCTCTTCCCAAAGCCGACGGCCAGCCCCCCCCCCCCCTCCCCTTCTCCTTGCGATCGGCTCACACACACACACACACATATTACTTGATTTTTGATCTTGTCCTTCTCAATTGAAGCATCCTACACCCGTTTCTAGCCATCTTCTACCTTTCTCTTGCTTGCTTTGGTGTTTTTGAAGGTATAATTATAAACCCTAGGTCCGAAAATCATATGTATGGTGTTCATATGTTTTGTTTGATTAGATGATGTATTGATTGTGATTTGATAACTAGAATTGGTGTTATTGCATGTTAATCGTTGGTGTCTTTGATTTTGAGTTCAAATAAAACCCTAATCATGTATGTAGTGTGTAATTGATGTGCATGGATAGTGGTTATGGTGTCTAGAATGTCATATGAACGGATTATGGTCCATAGATAGCTAATATGTTGAGTTTGGATGCAAACAGTTTCTGGACAGATTGTGTTATTGATGTTCAATTGACTGTAACGGGGTGTGAATGTGAAAATTGGTTGAGATTATTGATACTACAGTGAACTAGGTTGAGTCTAGTTTTTAAAGAATATAAATTTGCAATTTTGAATGTGAAAAAGTTAACTTTTATGATTTTACAAAAACGTTGTGCAAATCTGAATTGTGAGACCTGCTGTTAGGTTGATTTGTAAATATTATATCTCATGAACTACAAGACCAAATGGGTTGGTTCCACTTCTGGAAGTTAACTTGTTGAGTTAAGAACCTTACCCAATTGGTCTTACATTTGTTGGATTTTTCATTTAACGGGAATTACAAATAAAATTCTGTTGCGCATGAATTTGACTGTTGTGAGTTTGCTGTAGTAAATTGATCATTGTGAGAAATATATGTGGAATAAAAATACAAAAAAATATGTTCTGGAAACCTAACACATGTATGCTTTTGTGATGATTTTTGATGAATTAATTGATGAGTTATGATCTGTGAATTAGAATAATCTTTACTAGTAGTAATCTGTCTCGGTAAAGTTAGCTGCTGAACTTTGTGAAAATACATGAAAAGTGCTAGTTGCTAGTTAATTGTTATGTTTTGACCAAATTGCCCTTGCGGGGAATAATTGCTAGATAGGTACGTTATTAACACTTGACACGTAATTAGTTACTCACACGTGTAACGTATCACAAATATGCTTGTTAATTCACACACGATTCACAAACGAACACGAAACGTATTTTTGTGCTTAGGAATTATGTGCCGGGTCTAGAGACTCGATAATAGTTCCGATACTTAGAAAAATCTCATTTTTGTGTCTTAGAACGCGAGTGAGGATTTTTCTGTGACGCACATCTCTCGGACTTTGGTTTTTAGTAATCTTCGCAAACAGTGAGTTTCACTTACCCCTTTTTAAACTCTTTAAACGCTTTTCATTTGGGGGAGATAACATACTCCGAAAACGCTTTTAAGATTTTGTTAGTAAATTATATATCACTTGTAAAGGCTAAGTGGCAAACGAAACAATTGAAGTCCTACACATCAAACCGTTTAGTATTGGAAAATAGCGAGTCACTGTTGAGTAGTACCACTGGGTTTGACAAACCCCACCCAACGCTAAACTCGACTGGAGGTCGAGTGGGTGTAATTTTGGCTAACACATTACCATGGTCTGGATGACCTGGTGGCAAGGCACTTGATAAACAGTCAGCTTCGGTGTCGAACACTTAGTAATACTTGTTGTATAGGCTAGCTACCTATCGATATATAATTGATTTAACACTATCTGGTAACGCAAAACGCTAAACGCAAAACGCTGAATGCAAAACGCTAAACGCTTTATTTTATATAAACTTGTGAACTCACCAACCTCGTGTTGACACTTTTAGTATGTTATTCTCAGGTAGCCAAGGCGGGCGCGCGGTATAGGATCATGCATTGCTTGAAAACGCTTTTGTTTATGCAAACTATTTTAAACTGTTATCATTGGGTTTTAAGTCGTCCTGCGTGACGCAACATTTATTTTATGGCTTTTTACGCTTCCGCATTAATTACTCGTAAACGTTTTGTGGTTTGAAAACTTTGTTTTATGGTTTGATTATAACTATGATTCCGATCCTGTTAGTTCACACCCTCTGACGGTGAAACTCCGTTAGTGGATTTTGAGGGTGTGACAGATTTGTATCAGAGTCATTGGTTATAGCGAACTAGAAGCTGCATGCATACTAGACTATAACCTCGACGACCCATTAGTTATAATGATACGCACTGCATATGTTTGTGTAGTCTTTGTTATCTTATCTCTTTACCTCTTTCACTCATACGCGCGCATACACGGCTTACCTGTAGGGATGTCGACGCCACCATCATCATCATCCGATCAGATGACTCATGCTCATGGGAAGGAACCGCAGTTACCTACCTCGTCGCCACCCCGAGTAGTCCTGGAGCTAGAAGCCCCTGCACCGAAGAGGTATCGCTTATCCGGAGGCATGTACGAAAACGAAGTTAGCTGGGATTGGTACCCTAACATGATCAGGCGTATGGTCTATCGTGAACAAGTTCCCCGGCTACCTCACCCGAACCATCCTGCTTACCCCAACACCCTACCACCCGTAACCGAACCTGTGGAGCGAGTTCTCGCAGATGTCGTTTCTTGTTTGGAGCGTGATGTGGGTTACATGCGCTATACGAGAGCGAACGTATCCGGACTGTTAAAGGATTGAACCGAAACTAAAGAGGAAATTTCCCGCCTGACAGCGGCAATGAAGGAAATGCAAGAGGCTAGTGATCAACAGATGAAGATTATGAGAAAGATGCAAGCCGAGATGATAGACTTGCAAGAGCAACTCCAAGTAGCAAGGACCCGAACCGAGATAGCTTTAGAGCGTTGCGATGTCTTACAAATGCAAATTGCTCAGAACGCAGCCGAACCTGAGGCAGGGCCTGAAGAGGAACCCGAAGAAGATCCCGAAGAGGAGCCTGAGGAGGATCCCGAGGAAGATCCCGAGGAGGAACCTGAAGAAGAACCGGAGGAAGAACCGGCTGAGGAGGAGGCACACTCAGAGGTGTCCTCAGACGATGACATCTAAGGATGTTAACACCTAGATGGAGGGGTTGTCTCCATCCAAACTATTATTTCCTATGATTTTAAGGATTGATTTTAAATACTTTGTAGCGAATACAATGGTTTTAATCATGAATTATTATTTGGATTAATATATGGTTGTGATGTGATGTTTGTTTCTTATTTCTTTCTTACATATCTTTTTATTACATGTATGGCGTGTTGCATATGAAAGAAAAATTCATGCTTAACATTTTATGCTGTGATTCTAGGAAATGGCAGGAAGAAACGCTGGACACGGTCGCGGTAACATCAACTTGACTGCAGCAGAACTTCAAACTCTGCTGAACGACCACGCGGCGGCCGCTTTAGCCGCACATGTCCAGAACCAAGCTGGAGGTCCAATTGGAACGTGTACCTTCAAGAATTACCTTGACTGCAAGCCCAGTTCGTTTAAGGGCACCGAGGGAGCCATAGGGTTCCTGCGTTGGGCTGAGAAGGCCGAATCAGCGTTTGAGATGTGTAACTGTCCGCCTGCCAGTAGGGTCAAATTTGCTGCTGGAACACTGGAAGATTCTGCTCTCACTTGGTGGAATTCGAATGTGCAGATTCTTGGATTAGAACTGGCTAACGCTATGAACTGGGAAGAGTTCAAAAACATGATGCGAGAAGAGTACTGTCCGAGAGAGGAGATTGCGAAGTTGGAATCTGAGTTTTGGTCATTGAAGATGGTGGGTTCAGAAATCGAAGCCTACACCACCCGTTCTCACGAGTTAGCTGTGATGTGTCCACGGATGGTAGACCCGCCTAGTAAGAGGATTGAGATGTATATTGATGGGTTAGCACCGCAAATTCAGGGCATGGTGACGTCTTCCAGACCAGCCACGATTCAACAAGCGATCCGATTAGCTCACAAACTGATGGATCAAGCAGTGACCCAAGGTGCGTTACCACCTAGGGGTTCAACCGCTAAGTCCCGTGACAACCCGAGCACTGACAACAACAGCAACCACAACCCGGGTAATGGAAAGAGAAAGTTCGACAACACCAGATCCTCATCCTCGAACTCCCCACAGCAACAACACTACCGTAAACCCGAATTCACCCGGAGCTTCAATAATCAGGGTCCCAACAATAACAACAACGGTAGCGGGCAGGGTTCGAGCGGCTATGCTGGGAAACACCCGAAATGTAACCGGTGCAACTATCATCATGCTGGCCCGTGTGACTGTGGCAAGTGTTTGAGATGCGGAAAAATGGGTCATCAGACCAAGGAATGTAGGGGAGACCTAGCGGCAAAGGGTGCTCCTAAATCACCTATGACGACTAAGGGATGTTTTGAGTGTGGTCAAGAGGGTCATTTCAGGAAAGATTGCCCCAAGTTAAAACAGAACGAGAACAATGGAGGAAGCAGCGGTGGCGGAAGCAATAGTAAAGGAAGAGCTTTCGTCATTGGGTCGGGTCAAGCTCGCAACGATCCGTATGTGGTGACTGGTAAGTTTCCTGTGAACGACTGTTTTGCTTCCGTTGAATTAGCTGACGGTAAGACTATAGTAACGACTCAGGTACTTGCGGGATGAAAGTTGAAGCTGTCAGGTCATATTTTTTATATCGACCTTATACCTTTTACGCTTGGTAGTTTCGTTGTCGTTGTCGGCATGGACTGGGTATCCGAGAACCGAGCGGAGATTATATGTCACGACAAAATAGTCCACATCACTACCCCTTCCGGCGAGATCATTTCGATCCAGGGCGAGAAAAGCGGCATGACCACCAGCGTCATCACCCTCATGAAGGCTCAGAAGTATCTACGAAAGGGTCATCCGGCAATTTTAGCGCATATTGTCAAGAAACCCGTAGAGGAAAAGCGAATCGAAGATATACCGATTGTGCGAGATTTTCTGGAAGTTTTCCCGGAGGATTTGCCTGGACTCCCTCCTATTCGACAAGTCGAATTCCAAATCGAATTGACCCCCGGTGCAGCACCCATAGCACGAGCCCCGTATCGGCTCGCACCGGCGGAACTTCAGGAGTTGTCCACTCAGTTGCAAGATTTGTTGGATAAAGGTTTTATCCGACCTAGCTCATCGTCATGGGGAGCCCCTGTCTTATTTGTCCGAAAGAAGGACGGGACTTTCCAAATGTGTATCGACTACCGGGAATTGAACAAGGTGACAATTAAGAACCGTTATCCCTTACCCCGAATAGATGATCTGTTTGACCAACTTCAAGGATTGAGTTACTACTCGAAGATCGATCTGAGATCTGGTTACCATCAACTAAGAGTGCGCGAAAAAGATATTTCAAAGACGGCTTTCAGAACACGGTACGGTCACTTCGAGTTTTCGGTTATGCCTTTTGGCTTAACCAACGCACCAGCTGTATTTATGGATCTCATGAATCGAGTATGCAAGGCGTACCTCGACAAGTTTGTGATTGTGTTCATTGATGATATTCTCGTTTACTCCAAGGACAAGGCTGACCACGAAGAACACTTGAGATTAATTCTGGAATTGTTGAAGAAGGAACAACTGTACGCTAAACTCTCGAAATGCGAATTTTGGCTTCGCGAGGTTCACTTCTTAGGACATGTGATTAACGAGAATGGTATCCATGTCGATCCCGGTAAGGTAGAGGCTATCAAAAACTGGGAAGCACCTAAGACCCCAACTGAGGTGCGGCAATTCCTAGGACTGGCTGGCTACTACCGGCGTCTTATCGAGGGATTTTCAAAGATTGCTCAACCCCTCACCGCTTTGACTCACAAGGGTACTAAGTACGATTGGGGTGACGCGCAAGAATCCGCTTTTCAACTGTTGAAAACCAAACTCTGTAGCGCCCCTATTCTAGCCCTTCCCGAGGGAACAGAGAATTTTGAGGTGCATTGTGACACATCGATACAAGGTCTCGGTTGTGTGCTGATGCAACTCGAGAAGGTTATAGCCTATGCCTCTCGACAACTACGGATTCACGAGAAGAACTACACGACCCATGACTTGGAACTTGGAGCTGTGGTGTTTGCCCTTAAGATATGGAGGCATTACTTGTACGGTACCAAGTTTACCATTTACACCGACCACAAGAGTCTCCAACATATCTACGATCAAAAGGAGCTGAACATGCGACAGCGTCGTTGGGTTGAGCTGCTTAAGGATTATGATTGTGCCATCAAGTACCACCCTGGCAAGGCCAATGTAGTGGCCGACGCCCTCAGCAGAAAAGAAACCGATAAACCCAGGCGAGTGCGAGCACTGCAACTCACGATTCATGCCAACTTACCCGATCAGATTCGCGATGCGCAACTCGAAGCTTTGAAAGATGATAATCTTCCATCAGAACTCATGCGGGGCATGAACAAGCAACTTGAAACCAAATCGGACGGGGTCCGATATTTTGAGAACCGGATTTGGGTTCCACGATACGGAGAGTTGAGAACTCTAGTGATGGACGAAGCTCACAAGTCCAGATATTCTATCCACCCCGGCTCAGATAAAATGTACCATGACTTAAAGGTACTTTACTGGTGGCCAAACATGAAAGCCGACATTGCTACCTACGTGAGAAAATGCTTGACTTGTGCAAGAGTCAAAATAGAATATCAGAAGCCATCTGGCCTGCTACAGCAACCGGAACTTCCAATGTGGAAATGGGAACACATTTCAATGAATTTTATCACGGGATTACCTAAAACACCGACGGGATGCGATACCATCTGGGTGATCGTTGACCGATTGACTAAGTCTGCACACTTCTTAGCGATTAAGGAATCGGACAGAATGGAAAGACTGACTCGTGTCTACATGAAAGAAGTGGTGTCTAGACACGGAGTGCCTGTCTCAATCATTTCTGATCGAGATTCTCGTTTCACTTTGCACTTTTGGAAGTCACTACAAAGCGCATTGGGCACCCGTCTTGATGTGAGTACAGCATACCATCCTCAGACGGATGGGCAAAGTGAACGAACTATTCAGACCTTGGAGGACATGTTGCGTGCATGCGTGTTGGATTTCGGAAAAAGTTGGGAACCTCACTTACCTTTGGTAGAATTCTCGTATAATAACAGCTACCACGCAAGTATTAAAGCAGCGCCGTTTGAAGCGCTGTACGGACGAAAGTGTCGATCACCTCTCTGCTGGGTAGAGGTGGGTGACAGCCAAATCACTGGTCCAGAATTGGTACTCGAAACCTCTGAAAAGATTGTTCAAATCCGAAACCGCATGGCAGCAGCACGAGATCGTCAAAAGAGTTACGCCGACAAGCACCGAAAGCCTCTTGAATTTCAAGTGAACGACCAAGTATTACTCAAAGTCTCACCTTGGAAAGGTGTGGTTCGCTTTGGAAAGCGAAACAAACTCAACCCACGATACGTTGGTCCTTACCGGATAACTGAGCGCATTGGTCCGGTGGCCTGCCGACTGGACTTACCAACAGAACTCAGTGGCGTACACGATGTATTCCACGTATCCAATTTGAAGAAATACCTTTCCGATGAAACCCAAGCAGTCCCTTTGTACGAATTGCAAGTTGATGAACAACTACACTTCATTGAAGAACCAGTCGAAGTTTTGGATTGGGAAACCAAAACACTCAAGCACAGCAAAATTCCAATCGTTAAGGTTCATTGGAACTCGAGACGTGGACCGGAGTTCACGTGGGAACGCGAGGATCAAATGATGAAAAAGTATCCTCACCTTTTGAAGGGCTGACCAAACACAGAAAACCGCGAAACCCGACAAACCGTCAGAAATCACCGGAGGTATGAATTAAATTTCGGGACGAAATTTCTTTCTACTAGGGGATGATATGACAAACTGAAAATTTTTCTTACTTTTTCAGACACTCATCACGACTTGACTCAAATTTTTGGGACGAAAATTCTTTAACATGGGAATGATGTGACATTCGTCAATTTCAGGTTAACCCCGTTAACTCAACTCCGTCAATTCAAACTTAAAGATCATTGAATCTATAACGCACACCTCATTACATTTAAACTAGGGTTTAAATAACGCTTGAACAATTACTACATGTGTAGTCTTTCGGGAATTGCACCGAAACGCAAACTAGTTGACGCAAACAATTGGTGAATAAACGAAAAACGTCAAAACAATAATTATGTGATAATTATGTGTTAACATATGTGTTACTTGATTATATTATGCGTGATGCTAGACAAGAAACAAGAACTAGTTAAAATAAGCTAGAAAAGTACAAACTAGAAGTTGAGGGACTAAAGTGTAACATGTTATTATTATTAATAACAATAAACCCTAATCTCTTCTCCCTCTCTCTCTTCCCAAAGCCGACGGCCAGCCCCCCCCTCCCTTTCTCCTTGCGATCGGCTCACACACACACATATTACTTGATTTTTGATCTTGTCCTTCTCAATTGAAGCATCCTACACCCGTTTCTAGCCATCTTCTACCTTTCTCTTGCTTGCTTTGGTGTTTTTGAAGGTATAATTATAACCCTAGGTCCGAAAATCATATGTATGGTGTTCATATGTTTTGTTTGATTAGATGATGTATTGATTGTGATTTGATAACTAGAATTGGTGTTATTGCATGTTAATCGTTGGTGTCTTTGATTTTGAGTTCAAATAAAACCCTAATCATGTATGTAGTGTGTAATTGATGTGCATGGATAGTGGTTATGGTGTCTAGAATGTCATATGAACGGATTATGGTCCATAGATAGTTAATATGTTGAGTTTGGATGCAAACAGTTTCTGGACAGATTGTGTTATTGATGTTCAATTGACTGTAACGGGGTGTGAATGTGAAAATTGGTTGAGATTATTGATACTACAGTGAACTAGGTTGATTCTAGTTTTTAAAGAATATAAATTTGCAATTTTTGAAAGTGAAAAAGTTAACTTTTATGATTTTACAAAAACGTTGTGCAAATCTGAATTGTGAGACCTGCTGTTAGGTTGATTTGTAAATATTATATCTCATGAACTACAAGACCAAATGGGTTGGTTCCACTTCTGGAAGTTAACTTGTTGAGTTAAGAACCTAACCCAATTGGTCTTACATTTGTTGGATTTTTCATTTAACGGGAATTACAAATAACATTCTGTTGCGCATGAATTTGACTGTTGTGAGTTTGCTGTAGTAAATTGATCATTGTGAGAAATATATGTGGAATAAAAATACAAAAAAATATGTTCTGGAAACCTAACACATGTATGCTTTTGTGATGATTTTTGATGAATTAATTGATGAGTTATGATCTGTAAATTAGAATAATCTTTACTAGTAGTAATCTGTCTCGGTAAAGTTAGCTGCTGAACTTTGTGAAAATACATGAAAAGTGCTAGTTGCTAGTTAATTGTTATGTTTTGACCAAATTGCCCTTGAGGGGAATAATTGCTAGATACGTACGTTATTAACACTTGACACGTAATTAGTTACTCACATGTGTAACGTATCACAAATATGCTTGTTAATTCACACACGATTCACAAACGAACACGAAACGTATTTTTGTGCTTAGGAATTATGTGCCGGGTCTAGAGACTCGATAATAGTTCCGATACTTAGAAAAATCTCATTTTTGTGTCTTAGAACGCGAGTGAGGATTTTTCTGTGACGCACATCTCTCGGACTTTGGTTTTTAGTAATCTTCGCAAACAGTGAGTTTCACTTACCCCTTTTTAAACTCTTTAAACGCTTTTCATTTGGGGGAGATAACATACTCCGAAAACGCTTTTAAGATTTTGTTAGTAAATTATATATCACTTGTAAAGGCTAAGTGGCAAACGAAACAATTGAAGTCCTACACATCGAACCGTTTAGTATTGGAAAATAGCGAGTCACTGTTGAGTAGTACCACTGGGTTTGACAAACCCCACCCAACGCTAAACTCGACTGGAGGTCGAGTGGGTGTAATTTTGGCTAACACATTACCATGGTCTGGATGACCTGGTGGCAAGGCACTTGATAAACAGTCAGCTTCGGTGTCGAACACTTAGTAATACTTGTTGTATAGGCTAGCTACCTATCGATATATAATTGATTTAACACTATCTGGTAACGCAAAACGCTAAACGCAAAACGATGAACGCAAAACGCTAAACACTTTATTTTATATAAACTTGTGAACTCACCAACCTCGTTTTGACACTTTTAGTATGTTATTCTCAGGTAGCCGAGGCGGGCGCGTGGTATAGGATCATGAATTGCTTGAAACGCTTTTGTTTATGCAAACTATTTTAAACTGTTATCATTGGGTTTTAAGTCGTCCTGCGTGACGCAACATTTATTTTATGGCTTTTTACGCTTCCGCATTAATTACTCGTAACGTTTTGTGGTTTGAAAACTTTGTTTTATGGTTTGATTATAACTAATGATTCCGATCCTGTTAGTTCACACCCTCTGACGGTGAAACTCCGTTAGTGGATTTTGAGGGTGTGACAAATATAACCTTTAACAATCAATCGTGCTTCTTATTGTCTTAACGGTTCCTATTGAGATTTAGTTTAGTTATGAACACTCTAAGGTGGTTCAACCAAACCTCAAAACGTTATCCTGACTTATGGAGTCAATTATGATTGATGCTAATGGTTAATTGTAAGGGGTAGGACCAATAAACTTTCCAACATCCATTTCAACTTTAGTTAGGGAGGTTACATAATCATTAGTGTTAGTAGGTTTTAAAACCTAGATGGCCTCCCGAGTTGATTATTGAGTAATTTTAAAAGTCTCGGTTTTATGGATTAGCTCTTGGTTAAGTTGCTATTAGTTTTAGGATTCTAAGTATATAAGAGTTGGTGAAGTATGGTGTACAAGAGGTGTAATTGGAGTTTAAATATGGAGTAAAATTTAATGACCCTCTTCCCCCTCCTCTTGTACTTCTTACAAGTCATTATAAAGACTTTTACTGCTCTCACTGACCTTAGAAGCCCTTAGGAAAATTTGCATGCTTAGGGTTAATATTTAAAGACCAATAGATTCTAATAGAAAAACGAGTTGATAAAGTAGTAATTTGGATAACCCACACGTTGCGGCGACATAAACTTGATTTGCATAGGAATCCTAACACCGTCACTGGTTACCTTGCTGGAAATCTTTAAACCCGCGTTATAACGAGGATGTGACAGAGACAAGCTTGCCTGATGCCTATCATTTGGTTTGTTACGATAAATTTAAAGTTTTATAGTCAAAGTTGAAGATCTAAAGTTTTGAAATTTAAAAATTTTGGCGAGGGAAGTTAAAAGTTTTGAAGTTTAAAACTTTTATGACCAAATATGAAAATCAAAAAATTTTATAATCAAATTCAGGAGATGAAAAATCTTGATTACTTGATATGTAAAAGTTTATAATTTAGTGGCAAAGTTGAAATATTATAGTTTTTCATGTTAAAAGTGTTGATGCATGGTCTTACATGAAAAACAAAATTTCAAGTTCCTATTTATAACCATGGTAGTCTAACTTGAAAAAAACTTTTTAAGTTGCCATTAAATATACATAAAAAATGATAAAATACAAAGAAAAGCGAACATGAGAAGTGTGAGACGAATTTGTGACGTAAACCTTAAAAAATTTTAAGAAAAAAAAAAATATAACTCAAAATATAATCTAAAACGAAGAATATAAAAAAAACTAAAATGTTTCTCTTGTCTTTCTTGTTAAAAAAATAAGACGAAAAAGACACAATGTCGAGAAAAAAGACACAATTACGAAAATAAATAATAAACACAGTGATAAATAAAAAAATATACAATAGATCACAAAATATAACGCGATGTCAAAAAAATGTAACACAATGTATCACAATACTAAGAAAAAAAACACAATGTAAAGAAAAAAATGACAATCAATGATAAAAATAAACTAAAATATATAATGTTAAATAAAAAGACATCGTAATCTTTTTCCTCAACAAAGTTTTTTTTATAAAAACGAGCAAAGACGGGGAGAAACATTTTCGTTTTTTTTTTAATTCTGAGTTATGATCTTTTAATTAATTTTTTAGGGGGATTTTTTGTGACCACAAATCATTCTCATTTTTATCTAATAACTTGATCCTAATATATCTAACGATCTATATAATTGTCTACCATAAAATCTTATGTGTCACCCTCACATTGCTCCTCGCCTCTTCTAAAGCCACCAGATTGCTTGATTCCTAAATGAAGTCTTCTCAATCATTTAACCCGGTTTATACCCATTTACCTTCAAAATATACCCGAATACCTTTCTACGGGTCATAACACCTTCTTAAACCTTTCCCCTATTCTCAAACCCTAAATCCTTGACCCCCAATCGCCTTTGTCTCTTCCTTCGTTGGATACACCAAACCCTACAAGATAATCGTTGATAGCAATACACGCTTTCAATCAATTCGATTTTGTAAGTGGTTCGTCGCTCACCTTCAATCCTCAAGAACCATGGTTTGTAGTTGATTCATCATGAGGGTTCATAATTGCAGATCAAAAGTTCTTCGGCATATGGATCGTGTCAATGGTGTTCTCTGTCACCCCTTACATTTGGCAAGCCGCCAACTGATACAAGTACTCACTTCATTATATTCCTTCAACTTCCGTTTAATATTGCCTTAATTCGCTCAATTTTTCTGCGATTATGTGTTATATTAGTTTATTTCTCATCAAACATGATCAATTTGCTTTAGTTATGTTTTTTAATCGGTTACCCACGTAACCCACCATGTTTCCGCCACACGGATCAAAAACCCACGGTTTTGTTTATGTAAATTTATTGAAACGAGATACAATTGCTTCAGAGGTACGTGTTCCTTGTGATTTCAAGATTGAATTCGTTCTGTTTTGTGTTTTTCTCCGGTGGTTGTAGTGGATAATGGTTCGATTCGTTCGATACTCATATTAATTTGTATCATCAACAAGATAAAGTTTGTTTTGATCTTATGATATTGATTTCATCGCACACTACTGTTTTCCGTAGATTGAACAAGATTTTTGTATCAATTTATGGATAGGGTTAGGGTTATGTTAATTAAGTTTTTCAAGATGGTCAATTTTGTGTTCAGGTGTGTTTGGTGGTAAATTAAGCCATTCAGGCGTCATGATTAATATCTTAATTGGTTCTTGCCAATTATCGAATATATGACATTTTATATGTGAGTAAAATCTTGAATAAGTCTGGTTAGTGTTTCTTCATTGGCGCCGTCCGTGCATAAAAGCTAGAACTTCATTTCTTTTCAGTTTTTTCAAACTTCTGGAAAGATGGTTAAAGAAACTCCGGTAACCACAACCCCAGCTACTAGGGGGAATACCGGCTACACACTCTTTACAAACACTACCCCGGTTACCCAAGCCGGGGCAAGTGAAGTAAATTTTACGAACACTACCCCAGTTACCCAAGCTGGGGCAAGTGCAGTAAATAATCGCTCACTGGGATTCACCGATACCCAGTTAGAGAAACGAACAAGACTCCCCCGCCAAACACTCGATGAAGTTAAGGCATGGGCGGAGGCACGTCAGAAGGAATTCTAAGCTGAGTTGGACGAACGCTTGCGTTCCGTCCAACAGGCTGACGAATTCGAAGAATACTTGGACGATGACTCGGAGGAATCCGACACCGACGCGAACCCTCGCCATAGGGCAAAAGGGAAGCGTAAGGAAACGGACTCCCAACCGAGAAGGCGTTTTGGAGAAGCCTTCAAACCAAAAAACACAGGTGGAAGCCCACGTGACTTCTCCAAAACATTTAGACCAACTGTTGCAAATGCGGGAACGTCCAAATTTGCAAGGGATATTGCGGAAGCAATTGCCCCAAAAAGTGCCAAACAAATGTCCAACATAGGCACATATGATGGTATATCTGACCCAGATGACCATTTGAACAGATTCATAGCGGGGGCAACCGTCAGCAATTGGACGGAACCTACGTGGTGTTACATGTTCCAAATGACGCTTGTTGGGCCAGCTAGAGCGTGGTTCGATCGTCTACCGGTCAACCACATCTACGACTGGGCAGACTTCCAACAGAAGTTTAGCCAACACTTCAGCCAACAACGAAAGTATACCGAAGAGCAATGGACAATCCTCAAATGCATTCGAGAGGAAGATGAATCTTTGCCAGACTTCATCACTCGCTTCAACTCAAAGAAGCTAAGTCTGGGTAACATTAGCGAAGATCTTGTTCGCGCTGCTTTTATTCAGGGCGCGAACGACCCAGAGCTCATCCGCACCTTAACGGGTAAAGATGGCATGCCATCCACATGGGATGCCATCATGACAGCAGCTAAACGCTTTGCGGAAACTGAGAGGCAACTGGGTAGAGATCTCCCACAGAGCACAAACCTCTACACCCAGAAAACAAGAGAAGACAACGTCCTTACCGCCCGATTAAACAAAAAGCGGAAGCTAGGCATTTGGCAGTCAAGGGTAAACTTTGACACCTCATCCGGCTTGCAACATCGGTTAGGCGGAAGGGATAACGTACGGTCGGACCAGAACTCCAGATGGACGCCACTCACCAAAAGCGTCACCGAGATATTCGCAACTGAGGAGCTCCCATGGCCAAAGGCTCCAATAATCCGACATCGTCCCAATGCTGATCGGAGCAAATACTGTGACTTTCACAGGACAAAAGGCCACAACACTGAAGAATGCACAGACGTAAAGGACATGGTCGAAGCATTTGTCAGAGATGGGACGCTCGCGCACCTAGTGGCGCAATGAACGCTGAGCAGGCTGATGCGTGTAGAACCCCAGCTGGGGAAAACACGAATAAAATTGCAGCTTCAATGTTGGAGACTACATACTGCGCAAACAACGAGATCCCGAACCAGGTGCATATCGGCTCGATGGCACTCCCATCCCAACAACATGGAAGAGAGCTCAATTACACAGTTTGCATGTAGATTAATTCCAAATTTGTAAAGAAAAGGCCTAGAGCCACTTCTAATGGAAATGATTCTCCTTAGAACATCGACGCTGATGATTTTACATTTATACTTTATGAACTTTCAACACTGACGCCGGTTTTCACCGCATACATAAGTGTGAGTCGTTGCATGGGGAAGGCGGCAAAACCCGCATAAACCCAAAAAACGACAAACCTTCACGCAGGTCAGTTAAAGGTAAAGTTCAGTCATCCCACTAAATGAAAGTGCCGGTCTATCCGCATGAATCATGATAGAGGAAACTGAACACTAACCTATTAACAACCGCGCGTCGAACGGTTAATTTATTCAACACGGATATGCCGGTTTTCACCGCATAATCATGTGTGAAAGTCGTTGCATGGGGAAGGCGGTAAAACCCGCATAAACCCAAAAAACGGCAAACCTTCACGCAGGTCAGTCATAGGTAAACTTTGGTCATCCAACTAAATGAAAGTGCCGGTCCTAACCGCACAAATCATGAGAGGAAACCGAACCTATTGACAACCGCGCGTCGAACGGATAACTTATTCAAAACAGAGAATTTCTAACAAAAGGATGAGGAAAACCTACACGCAGGTCAGATGTAGGTAAAGTTTAGCCATCCTACTAAGTGCAAGTGACGGTCCTACCCGCACAATCACGAAAGAGGAAGCAAAACTTCAACCTATTATCTACCACGTTCAAAGGTTAACTTATCCTAAACACTTAGAAATTTCAAAAAAGATGAGGAAAACCTCCACGCAGGTCAGATGTAGGTAAAGTTTAGCCATCCTACTAAGTGCAAGTGACGGTCCTACCCGCACAATCACGAAAGAGGAAGCAAAACTTCAACCTATTATCTACCACGTTCAAAGGTTAACTTATTCTAAACACTTGGAAAATTGCTAATTTAAACTAAAGTATGCAAGTCATATAACGTTTATAAAGCAAGGAATCCAGTGAAAATAGCGGTCTTACCCGCACAAAGATTATATTTCATAATATTCATTACAAGAATGGCCGGGTAACTACCCGCCTACAAGAATATAAATCTATACAAGCTAAACATATCATAACAGTGGGAAGGGATCTTCAGGATCAGGCTTCAGGGCCACTTCCACTTGACCCGCACCATCAGTAGAACGTGGCGGTTCAAGGAAAGCTTTAAGGATAGCTAACCCATCATCAGCAGCAGCAACTTGATTCACCTTCTCCACCACCGGATGCGGGAAGGCGGCATACTGATTCACTGCTTGGTCGTAAACAGCTTCAGTATCAACATTATACAAAGGGAAGTTGGAAGGCGGGATGCCTTTCTCAACGAACCCTAGACCAAGCAGGAAACCAGCCTTTTCCCCATCCTCATGAGAAGCGTTGAGGGCTGCGCTCATAGCATCGTCATAAGACGTCTCCGTGAAGACCCGATGCACAACCTACAAAAAGAGTACAAGTATCAAAACCTTTTCTATTTACAAAGAAAAGCGTGAAGACATGAAGCTAAACATACCTGAGACAACGCTTCTCGAAGAAGCCATTCCTTGGCAACCAGAGCCTCCTGGAGGGCAGCTTGAGCTTCGTTACGGGCGCGTTCGGCTTCACTTTTATTGAGGTTGGCAAGCAACACTTCTTTAGCCGCAGCCTCTTCGACGCCCTTTAGCTTCCGCTCAGTATGGTCAAGCACCCCCCTCTGGTCCAAGATTTCCTAGAGCTTTTTGGCGTCTTCCATCGCCAAGGCATCATGAGCCTGCTGGAGAACCTCTAATTTGGCCTTAAGCTCCTCATTCTCCACGCGTAGAGGCTCAGCAACAGCTTCAGCCTTGGTGGCCCTCTCGGTTGCGTTCCGTGCAGTTTCCTTAGCCAGCCGAAGCTGTTCATTAACAGCTTGGGCAGCCTTGGAACGGGCCGCGAGCCGGGCCTGAACTTCAACCTCGAGGGCCTTGAAGGCCTTCTCCTTTTCCGCAGCAACTGCGGTAAGCCTTTGGTTCTCCTCCCGGACAGCCCGCGCCTGAGCTACTTCTTGGATGCGAGCTGCTTTTAACTTGTCGTTTTCACGACAAAGCAGCTCGACGCGCGGCTGCATCTGGGCCAGGAGAACCCGAAGCTCATTGGTTAGCCTACCCTCCTGGTAGCTAACCATGGCTTCCCCCAACGCACCACTGGGAGCTGCGTGACGAGCCCAGTCCACGCACTCCACAGGCGTGCGAAGGGTTGTTCCTCGGCGAATGTTCCATCTTGGAACATACACTTCATTGGAATCCGACACTGCAAAAAACAAAAAGCAGTTAGGAAAAGATGATATATATAAAAAAAAATTCAAAAAGATTCAAAAGTAAGCGGGAAAATACCCCTTACCTTGGCAACCAAGTAACCATAAGACGGGTGCGGGTACAGTGTTAAGGCAAAACCCTTCACATACTTAGCACCTGCAGGGAATTGAAGCCAAGAATACCTCGGCAACCAAGTAACTATAAGACGGGTGCGGGTACAGTGTTAAGGCAAAACCCTTCACATACCTAGCACCCGCAGGGAATTGACGCCAGGAATACCTTGGCAACCAAGTAACCATAAGACGGGTGCGGACACAGTGTTAAGGCAAAACCCTTCACATACCTAGCACCCGCAGGGAATTGACGCCAGGAATACCTTGGAAGTAAAGTAACCGTAAGACGAGCGCGGGTACAGTGTTAAGGCAAAACCCTTCACATACCTAGCGCTCCGCAGGGAATTGAAACCAAGAAGGATCTTCTGGGCAATGCTTGCGGAAACGGAAATAACATCCCCGCATAGCGGGAACGTCGAGAACTACATTGTTTGAAGCTTCAGGATGGAATTGGTGGTTTTAACATAATTGATCACTATGTTCAAAACTACCAAAACCTCATGGAGAATCCACAAGTGGGACTCAACGCTCCTGACTTGCGAGGAGGTTACAGACCTACCCGCATCATACCCAAAGATCAAGCAGGAAAGTCGGGAATTTCTGCGAGTGACAAGGACTTCCGCGGGAAGAATCCCCATGGAAAACCTTAAAACTAAACCCTTTTCAAAACCCTTTGCTTAAGTCCAAAAGTTCACCTCACTTTATTAAACATTCATGAGAAGAACATTGGACTGGGGGGACTTGAAGAGGTAGGTCCCAGCAGAGCCCAGTTGGACCCGCAAGACTCACCTTGAAGAGGGACGTCTGCGCAGAAACCAACTGGATACGCAGGACCCACCATGCTCAGAGACGTGACGTCCTTACGCGCAGTACGCAAGCTGTTCCCGCAGGAAATGCCTCCCAATGGTGAAGTAATCTGCCTGTTCCCGCAGCTGCGGATACAAGCCATCAGGGAAGGCCACCCGCGCAGCAAGGCTACACGCACAAGGCACTTAGCTCTCAATCATTCAGTTGTCACCTGAAGGAATGAGCAAAGCCGGGGAACAATCCCGCACAAAGGCGGGAGGGGGAATACTCCAGCCCAACTAAGCCAGTCCGTACGATCGGGAAGATCTTCTGTACTGTACCTGACGAGGTATGGGCAAAAGATCTGACTAAAGATACGACAGCTTATTGACAACAGTATGGCGAGCAGCATGCTCTTGTACTGTATGTCACTATTAGCCGCTGCCTACTCACCAACTCCTGTCATACCACGTGCATAGCCGGCAGTTGGTGGAAAAGGAATAGTACACAGCAGGCCTGGTCACTGTCAGCCGCTGCCTACCCACCAACTACCAGCATGGCACGTGCGTAGGCCACAGTTGGTAGAACAGGAATACTATTCAGCCGGCCACACCTCCTTGGAAACCTACCTTCGGCTATAAATACCCCAAATGGTATGATCATCTCACATCATCATATTATCATCATATTATACCTGATATCTGCTCTAGCAATCTCTTAATATACATTTATATTTAAAGAGCAATCTAGTCTGATTCTCACGCCGGAGGGTGGTCACAAGGAGGAACCCCCCCCCCCCTTCTCAGTGACAAGCTCACGGTGTCTGTTTTGCAGGTTATCAGAAGAACCATCTTTACCGGGTCTAACCCCTCGTGGGAAACATCTATCTAACCCCCAGGTTACTCGTAATCTGCCCGGGGTCCGGTTAGTGTTTCTTCAATTACGTTTCTGAAAAGTTGACTAACATAAATTCTCTTTCATTAATTTTTGGGAACTAACTTTTAGTTCATGTCTCCCTTATTTTTCGGTATCGGGAGAGTAATATTTAGTTAAGAACCATTAAGTATAAGTTATAAATCAAGGTATGGGGCAAAATATAGTACTGGATGGTCTAGGCCATTGTTACTTATATCATTTCTAATCAGGCATATACTTTAAAGAATGGGAAATCTGCCCGTCTAAATGTGCATAAAATAGATGTGTACATGATATAAGCCCATAAAATTTGGAAATGGTCCTTTGTACACACCGACCATCTAATCGTCAAAATATTTGTGCAGGCTAATCGGGTTTTCTGCTACAGAATTAGATATATTAGATATCTTGGACCAGTATAAAGATAAAGAGTATGACAAGCGGGTTGTTGATGTTTCTTTGCTGGTATCCTTTTGTAAAAAAAATAAATTAATAGTAATTTGAAAGGTTAAAATGACTTATTGGAGAGTTGTATGGGTTCAAAGTTTAGGAGGATGTTGCCCATCTTTGAATACAGGTAATTGTTTTTAAAAAACCTTTTACTTTTTTTCTTAAATAATTGAATTCAATGACCACACTGTGAGTTCCTTCATTCTCATGGGTTGCATAGGCCCTTAGATGTTAGCTTCACACACTCTGATTCACGATTTAGGGTTTTTAATTTTGATTTGGTTTGCTTATGCAGGTTTTGTGTCAAAGTAGGATAGATTAGATTGACAAAGACGATAATGCTGGTGGTGTAATGAAATTGGCTTGGAGTAAACCTTCGGCTAACGGTGTTGTGGAAGGGACGACTTCTAAATCTATATCCTGTTCTTTTGATTCTTCATCTGAACAGAGTCAACAGACTACCGATGGATCCGCTGCTGCATATAAGGTATGATTTTAGGTTTTCGGATTAATCAATTTATTCATTTATTCAAATTGTTTGGATTATATTATTTACGAGCCTGCGGATATGCCACTCATTACCAATACACTCTTAGTGTCCATGTGTGACAGTGCACGATCATTGATTTCGAAAGCTAAACAACAGAGATTATATAGCATTTATTGCCAGTTTTTGGATGCTAAAAGATCTGCTGCACAGGTCTTTCTTATAAACCCCTGACTTTTTTTGGTCAAACAAGTTTTTTCTATAAATTAAGAATTTTTCAAGATTCTTTAAATTAGTGTTAGCATGCATTATATTATGATCGCTAAACCGTTCGTGTTAGAAGGCCCGTCACGAACTTGAAAAATCATGTTGGGCGTATGAATCCGAACACCATACTAATATTCTAGGGTTGGTATGAACACGAATGGTTTAACATGAATTTATAAAATATCTTTTAGTTTTTCATGTGTTAATACTTTATAAGTAACAATTTTGCTAAAAAAATGGAGATTTATGTAACATATATTGTTTTGGATCATTAAATATTATTTTAATGTCTGTTCAACTTCTAAAGTTATATAAAATACCATTCCATTTAATTTTTTAGAAAAAGAAATTTTTAGAAAAAACTAGAAAAAAAAGTTAGAAGGCCCAACAACCTGTTTAGCAGAAGCAGGTATGACTTAAATTTGACCCGAACCTGCAAATTTCTTATTAAGTTCATGCCGTGTTAGCATCCCACATTATATGTGCTAGAGGTGGCATGTAAAGTGGGTTATTTTTGTTCAAGGTTTTTTGTTCCATTTTTTTTTAACGATTAGGAAAGTTATGTAATTTCAGCCATTATGTAATGTTTTGAGTTGAATGAGGTTCTATATAACTTACATCCATTGGTAAGTAATAAAATTTAGTGCTTTGAAGTTCCAAAGTAGTCTACTTTGACCCTTAAAAAGTGAAAGTTGTTAGATTGATAGGAGCATACGTGTTTGATTAAGTCAAATTCTTGACTTGACTCTTTTTGCAGTTAAGAGATGCAAAAGGAAAAGAGCAACCCTTGCATGATGATAGACCAACCACCATTAGATGCTATTCGTGGTTATTGCAATGGCGGTCTCCGGATGGCAACTGAATTTGTTAGTGATACTATTCGATTAGTAATGATAAGAAACATGTACTCATTTTTTTAAAGAGATTTATAATTGTAGATATAATATTATTCACCAACCATGATAAATTCTTCAAATTAAAGCCTGTTGAATTATGTACTTTTTAGTACTTTGTTAATAAAGTAGTGAGTTGTAATTATTCGATTTGATAGTAAAGTTATAAAGGTTTCTTTACCATAAATGATGGTGAATTCTGGATTTTTAAAAAGGTTTGTGGGTGAAGGTCGATTTGAGAATAAGAAGTTGCACGTGAAATGGGTTGAATTGGTTAAGGCGTTAAGCATAACATGTGAAATGGGTTGAATTGGTTAACCATATAACAAAGGTATGGTATGACCTGATATGATGTGATTTAGCTAGCGTCGTAAACAAACCAAATGTTTAGCGAATGGTTTGGTGGGAAGTTCATGTATGTTCGTTCGTTTAATAAATGAACGAGCATGAACAATAAATTTATTATATTAGTTAAACAAACAAACATGAACAAAGCTTCCATTCGTTCAATTGTGTTCATGAACGTTCGGTAATATGTGCACAACACATGAACTTGATTTTTAGGTTTCTAAATATGTTGCTAACGAGATCATCTATGGAGAATACGAATAACAAAAAACACAAAAAGGATTTACTTATACTTAAACCTTTAAAAAAGTGTGTTGCGTATGATCTACAAACTTTCATTCAAAAAAGAATTAAATTCACGATAAACAAACACATGTTTCGTTTTTGTGTATGAGGATTACCTCAACAACCTACGTAACACAACTAAATAATTTCTAATTTCTTGCTAACAAGTTCGTCTATAACCAACAAAAAAGCAAGCATTAGGCACGTTAAAAGTATTGCATAATCGGTAATTAGTACATAATAGCTAACCTATTTTGACCCAAACAAATTCCTAAGAATAAATTAAACTCTAAAAATATAATATTTACAATAATATAAACGACAAATCTAAAAAAACACGCGTAATACGCGGGCTAAAAACTAGTTAATTATATATGTGTGTGCATGTAATATGTCGTTAAACTTTAAATAAGTAATTAATAAATTTACATTTTTATATATTTTAAAAACTCATAAATTTAATAATTTATAAATAGCAAATTCATAAATATTCTGTAAACTTATTAAGTTATAACAAGCAATATTTTAAATATTATATATTTAAACTTTTAAAAATCAAACTTAATGTTATTATCTTTACAAAATACAAGAATATGTAAAAAGGTGTAACTTATAAACATTATATTCTAGTCGGTCGGGTGTGAAGACTAGGAAGGTCCACAAACTTACGAAGTCAAAATGGAAGTTGAACATTATCTACCAAGGTTCATGAATGAGCTACGTGATAGTTCAGTTCATCTACAACTTTGTCATGATTTAGTGATACACTAGGGTCTAGCCCGTGTTACACACGGGTGGAAAAACATGTCAATAAACATAATAAATTTAAACAACAAATTCAAGCAACACAAAACTTCATCAAACTTTCGGACCAAAACGTTAACCATTTACATGTTCTAGATATTAAAAGTTAAAAGTTACAATAAGTTAATGTACATCAAACAACCAAAAAAATCAACAAAAGACATAAACATGTTCTTTCATATTAAACCATCATCAACTTCTTCAAACTAGTAGAAACTCATTTTGTTTCACCACCTGAAAATATAATAAAACAATAGCATCCAAATTAAATATATTTAATAATGAGTAACATTTGAACATTAATAAAGTTGTTTTTATTAAATTGTTGTTTTTATTAAAACAAAATAACATACAACAACAAACAAATTAAAATAACAACATAAAACATCTTTCTAACTTAAACCATTAAACCGAAAAGATATATTAATAAAAACCTTTTTGGCCGTAATTGTATAGATGACAAATTTGATAATATTTTAAAACAATCCGTTTTGAAATATTTCAAAATAGTTACAAAATATAAAAAAAAATGGAATTAGTCAACTTCAAAAACTATGAATATTTTTTTTAATTTTTTACCAATCTTCCAGCAAACTTTTAAATCAATGACATTAATATTTTATTAAACTTGCAAAACATAAAAACGTTTTACAATAAATGAATTTTCAAATAAATTTGGAAAGATTAAAAAAATTTGTGTTGACTTTAAAAATATTTGAAGGTGAAAAAATATGATACAAAAATATATATACCATATATACACGTATTTTAATAAAAAAAAATATATTAAAAACGTGGAAATTAATTGATATATTTAAATGAGAATATTATTAAAAACATTACTAACTAACGTATATGAATATCCCGTAAAAACAGAAAATGTAATAGACATGTATTTAAGACATTGATATTTTATGTTGAGTATATATTAGGAAAATGAATTAAATTAGAATATATCAAATGGCTATTTAAGTTATAAATCTATTTACCAAAATTTCTGGAACTATCAAAACTAATAGTCGGTCAACAATATTAAAGAAAGTTATTAACTTTAAAAATTTTAGAAAACACCGACCCACATTATAGTCAATTCCAAAAATAAATAAATAAATTATACTCAACTTATTTATTTGAAATTCGAATTATTAATTTGAATACACTTAAAAAATAATAATTATAAATAATGACTTTCAACTTTATTATATGATTTGATTAAATTAAAATATAATAAATTGTTATTTAAGTTGTAAATCTGTTTACCAAAATTATTAAACGAAATTTATTATAGTCAAAGATCCTAAATATAAAAAATATTACAAAAACCATGGCATAATGTAACCTTGAAATTATTACTTTTTTAGGCGATCCATAATTTATATTATTTTATTACGGTCTTTGAAATTTGCATTCAATTTTGTTACAAACTCATTATCATTAATTGTGACATTTATGTCTAATTATAAATTGGTTAAACGTATAAGATAGGAAGATTGTGGAGATTGGAAACTAATAAACATAATAATATTGACAATGGAAACAAAAATTTTCCATAACCAATTGTAATATATATTTTTTATGAGTTTTTTTCCCAAAAGAGTGTTGGTGAAATAAATATTTACCAAAATGGTGCTGATCAAAAAATATTTACCAAAGTAGTGCTTTAATCACATGTTAGTTTCTCACTCCTAATTTAATTTAATAACTTCAATTATTTATACATTTATTGACTCAATCATTTTATTAACTAACTTTATAATTTTTTAACTGTATTTAAAATACAAAAATATATTAGATTATGATTTAAAAATAACTTTTATCTTATCTTATTATTAAAGATAATCTCGACTGGAAAACTATCATATTTTTAAATCAGTAATATTTATTCTATACACTTCTTTTCATACACAAGTTAGTTAAATAATAAATAAAAGTTTAAAATGTGTTTTAAGTTATTAAAAAATACAAAAGTATGAATTAAATCATTATAAAACTTTAGTTTTTAGTTATGTGACGATTATTAAAGATTTTTTTTTCATTTGTTATATACGTACAATAAAAGTTAATTGTAAGGTGTATTATAATTTTTATATTTTTTCATATTACATACATCTCCAATAAATACTCAAACTACAATGATAAATGATCACACAAGTGACGATCTAAGCCTCAAATTTGAAAACCTTATTAGAAGGGAGCATCTAATTAGAAGTGCACATTTCTAACACAATATTTTCGGGTTTTTTTTGAGTCTTAAAAGATTGCAAGTCTAAGATCGAGCTCATACATGTAGATTTATGTTAGCCTAACAGACTAACCCATTTAACCAGTTTAATTTATGACTAAAAAGTTATGTTTTATGTCCACCTTAAACCTAAAAGAGAAATTAGAATCATACTTTACACTTTAAACATAATCATTTATTAGTTTTCATATATAACTTAGCTTCAATTTGAAAACACTAATATATTTATAATGTGAAATATATAAATATTATAATGGTTTAGCCAATAATTTATATTTATTTCGTAATCTATAACATGTTTAAGAATTTTTATATTTTTTAAATTACATATAGGTAGCAAGAACCGTAAGAAATACTAATAATATTGATCAAATAAATCAAATTATTTTTCTTATGTTTAGTTAAAGAATATTAGTATTACAAACCATTATAAGATCATTAAATCAATAATTATTAAACTATTCAAAGTTATCCAATGTTCAAAAAGAAAAAATATATATATATAAATAAAGATATCCAATGAGTTTAGGAGTGAGAAGTTAGCATTTAAGTACAACACTATTTTGGTAAATATTTCTCAACCAACACTCATTTGGTAAATATTTTTTCTTCCAACACTCTTTTGGAAAAAAAAACGCCTTTTTTTAGAATTCAAATTCAAATAATATTTCAAATTGTTAAACAGTTTCCATAACCAAATGATGACACTCGTTAGCATTAATTGTGTCATTTATGTTTCATTATACATTGGTCAAACAAAAAAGATGGAAAGTGTGTGAAAATTAGGAAATATATTAAATGGCTATTTAAGTTATAAATCTGTTTACCAAAATTTCTAGAACTATCAAAAGTAATAGTAGGTCAACAATTAAAGAAAGTTATTAACTTTAAAAATTTTAGAAAACACCGACCCACATTATAGTCAATTCCAAAAATAAATAAATTATACTCAACTTATTTATTTGAAATTCGAATTATTAATTTGAATACACGTAAAAAATAATTATTATAAATAATGACTTTCAACTTTATTATATGATTTGATTAAATTAAAATATAATAAATTGTTATTTAAGTTATAAATCTGTTTACCAGAATTGTTAAACGAAATTTATTATAGTCAAAGATCCTAAATACAAAAAATATTACAAAAACCATGGCATAATGTAACCTTGAAATTATTACTTTTTTAGGCGATCCATAATTTATATTATTTTATTACGGTCTTTGAAATTTGCATTCAATTTTGTTACAAACTCATTATCACTAATTATGAAATTTATGTCTAATTATGAATTGTTCAAACGTATAAGATAGGAAGATTGTGGAGATTGGAAACTAATAAACATAATAATATTGACAATGGAAACAAAAAATTTCCATAACCAATTGTAATATATCTTTTTTTAGAATTCAAATTCAACTAATATTTCGAATTTTATAGTGCATTAATTGTTAAACAGTTTTTATAACCAAATGATGACACTTATTAGCATTAATTGTGACATTTATGTCTCATTATACATTGGTCAAACAAAAAAAAATGAAAAGTGTGTGAAAATTAGGAAATACTCAATACTTAATCTCACTAATGGAGATTGACAATAATATTGACATTTTAGAAATATTTTTTGAAAGTGCAAAAAATATACATAAATAATAACAAAAATATACATCAATATTAAACAAAAATACATAAATACATGAATAATAACAAAAATATACATAAATATTAAACAAAAAATAAGAAATCTTATCAACAAATCTTCAATCTATGAAATTAACCATATCAAGTTGGAGAGATAACCTGAAATGAGAAAATTAAATATTAATATTTATATCACAAAATAAATAAATTGCCAATTATAGAAGATTTGAATTATGCAAACAAATATTCTAATTGATAACCGGAAATTTGAATCGCGTTACCGGAAAAACGAAATAGGAAAAATCTCCATTGTATCTTCGATTTTGATATAGAACCAAAAGAGATTAATAGAAAATCATATGATAATTAATATAAATACAAACAAAAACGGAAAACGAAAATCTTACCGGAAAATCGTTATAACTTCAAAATATCAATTCAATATTCGATTTTGATATACAACCTAAAGAGATTATTACAAAATCATATAACAATTAAAATAAATATAAAACCATATCGGAAAACCTTAGCGGAAAAATATATTATCTTGCCGGAAAATCATATAACATTGTTGGCCATTAGAGTATAATATATAAACTTACCGGAAAACGTTGAATTTGTGACAAAAATCTTACCGGAAAACCGTCATAACTTCAAAATATCAATTCAATCTTGAATTTTGATATACAACCTAAAGAGATCATTACAAAATCATATAACAATTAAAATAAATATAAAACCATATCGGAAAACCTTACCGGAAAAAGATATTACCTTGCCGGAAAATCATATAACATTGTTGGCCATTAGAGTATAATATATAAACTTACCGGAAAACGATTAATTCCGATCTATATTACCGGAATATAAAAGATGGTGGATGGTGGAGTTAGTAAGCCGAGAGAGAGAGGGAGAGAGAGTGAGATTAAAATGATTTTGGTGAAAAATCTTAAGGTTTAAATAAGCTTTTTGGGGTGTTTGGTCAACATGACACATGACAAAATATTAGAGCACATGTGAATGAAAACATGCTGACTGGATCACACATGTGGACAGCCTAGAAGAAGACCATGTGTCTACATTGTATTGATTTAATAGTATTTAAAGATGTCTCAAAACATTAAACACTAATCATATCATGCTAATAAACAAAATTAGAAACATATACTAAAAAATTTTAAACAAAAAATCAATGTTCTGCCATTTTGGATATGCTTTTATTGCGTCACTAAGCCTCAAGTGTGTTCTTCACTAACACTTACTTAAAAAATACATGGTCAAAACCAGTTGTGGATTAGAGAATTTTATTCATTTATTTTTAAGTGCTTCAACTTCAAATGATCATACATAAAGTTTTGGGTCGGTTTGAATGCTCAGGTCGGGCTCGATAAAGTTTATAAAATAATAAAAATACGATACAATAATAAAAAAGACATAATAACTACGTCGTGAGAAATTAAAAAAAAACACATAATAGCTAATTAAAGTATAAATAAACATCTAATTCAAGTTTCTAACAATTTAACATCACTAATCGAGTAATTTTCTAGTTCAATTTCAACATAGTTATTGTTATCAACAAATCAACAAACATGGTATATCAAAATATCAAATTCAAATGGAATATAGCAAAGAACCTAGGATGGACAAACAACACAAGAACAAGTAAACAACACATGAAAGTACCAAACATATTCTAGCAAACAAGGTGTCACTTGTCGGGTTACATGGGCGGTGAGGCGGCGAGAGTGAGGGAGTCCGGTGAGTGGTGATGGCGAGGGGCGGTGGTGGAGATCAGGTCTGGACTTGTGATTTCGTTTGGGGACTGTGGCTGAGGAATACAAGGTGACATATGTAGTATAGCTTTTTAAACAAATGAGCAAAGGGAAACAACAATATTTTAAAACAATCCTTATTGTATAGCATACATTATTCACCCAAGTTACGAAAGCATTTTTTGGAAAAGGACAACTGGACCAATCATATTCTCTTATCCTTCGGCTATAAATACCCTCTGTCATCTCTATGAGGTATTCATTTACTCCTCACTATCTACTCTAAATACTTAAGTACTTTTCTCTCTATCGGAACTGTACTTATTCTCACGCCGGAGGGTGGTTACGGGAAGACCCCCCCCCCCACTCGTCCTTCCCGTAACGAGCTCATGGTGGTTGTTTTGTAGGTTTTTGTCATTGGACTTGGGAGATCGAACTCGTATCATTAGTTTGGTAATTGTTTGACCCGTTTCCTGTTGACTCATTGATCTAACTCCGTAAGGATTAGATCCGTGTTTCTTCAATTACTTAAATAAATCTTTGAGATCTATATGATAAATTGTTTCTAATTGGTATGTTACAGATAAATACTTTTCAGAAGGATTATCGAGGGACGTTAGTATGGGATCATTGATGGAATGAATCATCGATGAATTACTAACATATGGTTAATTACCGTGCCAATATCAACGGCGGATAATCGACAACAGACTTATATATAATGACTGGCATTACACAAATTTTATGCATGATGATTTCTTAGCGCTATTATACAAATAATATACGGGACAATCGCCTGACTTATTTTAATTGAGTACTATATATGATTAATAGAACACTTGGATATTTGATCAAGTTTCATGAGCTTCATCTCTAATCTTCATTTTCTCAAGATATGTCTTTCCATTGAGCTTGTACGAGAAGAAGTCCTTGAGGTACTGCTCCATCACGAGTGTTCTATACAACGGTTGGTTTACGGTGTTCATTAGAAGGCTCTTTGCAGGTCCAACGTCTGCTTCAAGCTTTGGATTGAAGAACGTGGCTAATGAAATCCTTTCACTCGTTGCATTAACAGTCGCCCTATGCTCAATACTGTTGTATACACCATTGCTCATTATCTGTAAATCGATTTAAAAACATTTGCTTGTGAGTTAATTTGGGTTTAACATTTCCAAGATATAGATAATATTCTTTGATACAACATATACATATACCCACTTGAACACATATAATTTACAAAATATAAAAGTACTACTTTAATTATTTAAGATTTAGTTTAGCAAGAAGATATAAAAACATGAATTCGTCGACATGCATGTTTGAATAAAAGAAATTAGGTTAGTTTATTAGCTATTCTTAAACATTAAGTTCTTATTTGTTGCATCATTCAATTCAATACGTAAATATGAAAAAAAGCATAAAAATACAATTAATATTAACTATGTTGGGAGGATCATAATTTGTTTTGACCAAGTGTTGTGAAAGGCCATGGGGTGTCACACAGGGCCATGCGGCAATTTCGTGGCGTCAAAGAGGGTTAAAAATCATTACGCATGGGTGCCAAAGGCGCTAAGGGTAAATACGCCGGTCCTTTGGAGGGCATTAAAGAGGAGGGGGGTTAGCCACTAAAAAAGCCACATGCATGGCCGGCGTCACCCATGGCCATACATAACACTTGGTCTGATGATTAAACTCATAAGGCATGCCGGTCAACAAGGAAAAAACCGATCATTTTAACCATGTATGGGGTCAAATACCCCTAAATAATATAACTATATAAGTTTATAAAAAAAGTGGTGCCAAAGAATATGTAGCCTAGCTATGATTGTACATTTGTACCAATTTATTCCTATAAACAAGTTTAAAACCATGTAAATTGGACCAAGTCTACATACGACTTGGTCATATAATGCACGTGAAAAATCAAGATAAAATATTCGACATGTGGTTTAGTCAAACATGGAAGTTCTTAGCATGCTTAATTAGATGGGACAGCTACCCGTTTAAGGATGGTGACTAAATGTCCAAAATAATTGGATTAATTCATGCAACCCACGTTTAAAAAACACCTCTTAATTATAATAATAAAACTTGTCGGCCTCACCTCAAGAACATCTCCTATATTTACCACGAAAGCATCTGGAAGAAAATCAACGGGGATCCACACACCATCTTTTTTAACTTGTAAGCCTTGCACATCATTGACTTGGAGAAGAATGGTTATTCCAGTAGCATCAGAATGAGGATCTAGCCTGACAACCCGGTCAGGTTGAGGGCAAGGAGGATAGTAAGTCATCCTCACTCATTGCAATCCGTCTTCGAAAACATCGATCATCTCTTTCGGGTTGATGTCTATGGTTTGACCGATTATACTGAACAAAGTCATGGCAAGTTTTTGTAGTTCTTGCAAGTAGTTCTCCATGGTATCTCTGTACGTTGAAGAAAAGTTGATATATCACATGGAATTCTATGTGTTAGTTAGGATTAGATAAAATATGTTACTTAAGATTTGTTATATATGTATATAATCATGTAATTATATATTGTAATTAGGAGTTACAATTAAATTAATTTTCTTTGTTTTTATTCTTGGTGTATTAATTTCCATTCTACTCTTATAATATTTTTATAAATAATAATAATATCCGGTGTTTACGGGTTTATTATTTTTCTTTTGAAGATATACATGGGCCGGGAAGGAAATCTATCTTCTATCTTTCATATCTATTAAATAAAAACAACGACACGTATCGGCTTTGATTTTTCAGAAAAGTTAATTTTCATGCCTCTCTCTTTTCTATGAAATATTGAATATCACATGTCAACTCTAATGAAATCTAGATTATGATTTTTATCGCTCCTATTGTGTAACAATGATTTTCTTTAATTTGAAATCTAGTATGATAATTATGCCATAAGTCATATTGTTTAACTTTTTATAAAACGTTTTTGAGAAATATGTCATATCTTATTTAAAATAAATATTTTTTAAAAACATTTATTTAGCATGCATAATACAAATATTTGTAACATAGTTGTAAATAAACTCAAAAGGTTTGTTTCCATGTAAATCCTTACAATTGTGTTTCTTAAAATAAGATACTATCATTTTATGTTTGAATAATCTTCTAAAACTACTTCCTTTATAATCTTTATTTGTTTTGCTCTATCAAGGATTACATATCCAATATTATCATAAATCAAATATGTGAAGTCTTGACTTGAATATGCAGGTATTCTAGATGAATTCCTACTTGACCAGACAAGAATATTAATTGGGAGCATGACGTAGCTCAACTAGAATTTCAAATCAGTTTTTGTCAGTCTCTGGAAGTCGACTTTGTTTTGTACGTTTTTTGTCTCAGCTGTAACTAGGTTTTACTTTTATGGGTATAGGGTTCCATGAAGACCATAAAACAAAGACATATATTCTTTCTAGCTTGCAGGTCGATCACACGGAACACGATTGTTTTGTAATATATTTTTTGTGTTTTTCCTTACAAAAGGCCATAACTGAGTTGTATTTTTTTAGTGCAACTATGATAATACGAACTACAATACGTGACTAGCTTGTTGGACATAATTTCCGAGTTATGAAAATTGGGTTAGTTAATAAATCAATTAGAGTTAAATTAAATGAGTTGTATTTAAGTTATGATAGTCAATTAGATTAGTATATAAATATGAGGTTTGTTTATAGTTTATTTAGGAGTTCGAGTTCATCTCTAAATATACAGATCGATCAATGATTGAAGAAACACTAAGCGACCCGGGGCAGATTACGGATAATCTGGGGGTTAAGTAATGTTTCCCACGAGGATGAGGTTCAGCAGGGAAGGTTGTTCTTCAGATAACCTGCAAAACAGACACCGTAAGCTCGTCACTGAGAAGGGGGGGGGGGGGTTTCTCCTTGTGACCACCCACCGGCGTGAGAATCAGACTAGATTGCTCTGAATATAAGTGTATATTAAGAGATTGCTAGATAAGATGAGATATCAGATGATGTCCTTACCATTCCAAGGTGTTGGAGTATTTATAGCCGAAGGTAGGTTTCCTAGAAGGTACAGCCGGCTGAATAGTATTCCTGTTCTACCAACAGTGGACTACGCACAGGCCATGCTGGTTGGTGGATAGGCTACGGCTGACAGTAACGAGGTCGGCTGTACACTGTTCCTTTACTGCCGGCTATGCACTGTTCCACCAACTGTAGGCTGCGCACGTCCTATAGTAAGGGTTGGTGAGTAGGCAGCGGCTAATAGTGACAAACAGTACTAGAGGGTGCTCCTCCTCGTACTGTTGTCGGTGAGCTGTCACCCTGTGATTGGTTCATGGGCTGTTCTGGTCAAATCGTCTGTTCTGCCCATACCTTAGTAGGTATAGCACAAAAGATCTTCCAGAAGCATACGGACTGGCTCATTTAGGCGGGAGTATTCCCGCCTTGCTCATTCCTTCATGTGACTACTGAAGTAGCTAGTGCCTTGTGCGTGTAGCCTTGCTTTTAGTGCGGGTAGCCTTCCCTGATGGCTTGTATCCGCAACTGCGGGAACAGGCGGGGTACTTCACCATTGGGAGGCTTTCCCTGCGGGTACAGCTGGCGTACTGCGCGTAAGGTTTTCTCTGAGCATGGTGGGTCCTGCGGGAGCAGTTGGTCGTTGCGCAGACGTCCCTGTTCAAGGTGAGTCTTGCGGGTCCAACTGGGCTCTGCTGGGACCTACCTCTTCAAGTCCCCCCAGTCCAATGTTCTTCTCATGAATTATTAATAAGTGAGGTGAACTTTTGGACTTAGCAAGGGGTTTTGAAAAGGGTTTAGTTTTTAGGTTTTCCGTGATGATTCTTCCCGCGGTTTTCCTGATGTCACGCAGAAATTCCCGACTTTTCTGCTTGATCTTTGGGTGTGAAGCGGGTAGGTTTGTAACCTCCTCGCAAGTCAGGAGCGTTGAGTCCCACTTGTGTGGATTCTCCATGGGGTTTTGGTAGTTTTCAACATACTGATCAACTATGCTAAAACCACCAATTCCATCTTGGAGTTTCAAACAATATAGTTCTCGACGTTCCCGTCACGCGGGGATGTTATTCCCGTTTCCGCAAGCATGGCCCAGAAGATCCTTCTTGGTTTGAATTCCATGCAGAGTGCTAAGTATGTGAAGGGTTTTGCCTTGCAACTGTACCCGCACTCGTCTTACGGTTACTTTACTTCCAAGGTATTCCTGGCGTCAATTCCCTGCGGGTGCTAAGTATGTGAAGGGTTTTGCCTTGACACCGTACCCGCACCCGTCTTATGGTTACTTGGTTGCCAAGGTAAGGGGTATTTTCCCGCTTACTTTTGAATCTTTTTGAATTTTTTTTTTTTTTTTTTTTTTTTTTTTTGAAATTCGAAGAGTTGGTGAAAGGATAAGAACAGTCCAAACCTCTAAAACGTCGTGCGACGGTTTCTTCTGACTGTGTCAGGATGTGCAGGAAGTTATGGTGACGTGACAGTACCTGGTCATTCCAGAAGCTTTTTCAGGCGCGTGGGCCCGATTTTTCGGGCGCGTGGCCGCGAAATTAATGGTACGCGTCCTTTCAACAGCTGTTGCCAGCTTGCTTTTTGCCACGTGTCATAGTTTCATTGCACCTTCGATTTCTCTCTCCTCCGCATTAAATTCATTGCATTAATTGCGATTAGTATATAAAGGGGGAGAGGGTTCTTTGTAATCCACACTTTCACTCTTCTCTTCATCTTCAAAACGATTTCCGGCGAATACTCATCTTTTCAGTCGAGCATTCCCTTGAAATCGTTTTCTTCTTTCATCTGCAAGATGTCTTCACGTGATCTCGAATCTACAGCCGATGACAAGAGTACTGCTGGCGAGTGCCAGTGTGCTCTGCCTGTCGATCTGTATCAGTACATCGTCAGGAAGTTCATGCTCGAGTCTCTCGAGCCTGAGTTTCCTGAACCCCATCAGACGGTGTATGATGCCCCCAGAGGCAAGATCGGGGTATATGCTGCATTCTTTGTCTATGGGAATCTTAGGTTCCCATTGACAAAGTTTGTTTACCGTGTCCTTGAGAGGCACGGTGTACACTTGACCGAGGTGCACCCGATGGCGATCGCGAAGATTCACCACTTCGAGTGGGTGTGCCGGATTCTGGGCATTGAGCCCTATGTCGACCGCCTGATGACCTTCTACTCTTGGAGGTGCATCCAGGGGTGGTACACGTTGATAACCCGGATCAAGGGTTTGAAGATTAGCGCGACCGAGCGCAGTCTTCGCTCATGGAAGCGGGAGTTCTTCTACATATCCGCTCGCGCCATCCCCCTTGCCATAAAGTTCAAGAATGGGCAAGCACTTCCCAGCCTTCACACCTCCAACTACGAGGAGGCGGAATGGTTTTCGAAGATATCCCGAGTCCAATCTCCGGTTTACCGGTTTGCGGAGTCCGGGATGGTAATGCTCGGGATGAGCCGGGTGTGGAAGGATGCGGATGCGCGAAAGATCCCGATCGTCCTCGAATACGGTTTGAACTCTGTTCCTTACGATATGCTCTGTTTCTTTTTGTTGATTTAGAATTTCTTCTAACTTCTTTCCTGTTTATTTCAGAGGGGAACGACTTGCAGTCGCTCCTGTACCCGCGGGAGGCTGACGGTCCCGCTCGGATGGGTACTCGCGCTCTAGATGAGAACGAGTTGCCCATCCTAGAACAAACGGCGGATCGGTTCGTGAAGGTCTACCCGTTAGGCCACGAGATCCTTAGCGCCATGCGGCCAGGTAAGGCGCTATTCAACCCTCGACCCCTAAATGTTGAAACCTCTGCTGGAATTCCTCTAATCTTATGTTCTGATGGGGGAATTCCTCTAATCTTATGTTCTGATGGGGAATCCGCAGATGGTCCTCCGTTGGTGCGGAAGAAGAAGGCTGCCGGCGGGAAGGGGAAGGAGAAGGTGGCCTCCACTGCCTATCCGGTGCCTCGGTCTGATTCGGAGACCGAGAGCGAAGAGGTGGCGGGGAATCCCGGTGGTGATAAGACCACCGCTCCAGAGGCTGCGACGATTATCACCTCCGGAGAGCCCAGGATGACAACGGTGACCGGCGTGAAGAGGCCGGCTCCATCTGGTTCATCCCCGCCCGTCCGCACTTTCAGGCTCAAGAAAACCCGTAAGTACAAACTTCCTTTATCTTTAACTCCATAGTTTTCCATCATTAATACTTATCTTCTTTGTGCAGGCGTGGATGTTGACGCATTCCAGGGTGGAGCGGGGAGGAGTACCCCTCCGCCCGTGACGGTAGGCTTGGTCAGCCTACCTGAGGCGACGACCCAGGCGGCTGCGCCTGTTTCCACTGGTTCAGTTGCTCATTCCATTGAGCCAACTGTTCCAGTTGTGACGACATCACCGCCGGCTGTCAGTGCCATCTTTACCGCATCTTTCACTGAGCCGGCGGTTACTTTTGCAGCGGACTCCGCAGCGGCGACCGCGGCGGACTTCACCATGCCTCCTCCGTCATTGGCCTCGACGGCCGATCCTTCAGGTATGCATGGGGCTTCTCGCCAACCTCTGCCTTCTTCCCATCTACCTGACCTCTTGGACGGATTTCCCTTGGGTTCAGGTGACGGGTTTGGCTGCTATCGGCCTGTTATTGACCCTACAGGTGCGTAGGGTTCTCTTGGCCTATTATTATATTTTTTTTATATATCATCTTTTCCTAACTGCTTTTTGTTTTTTGCAGTGTCGAATTCCAATGAAGTGTATGTTCCACGATGGAACATCCGCCGAGGAACAACCCTTCGCACCCCTATGGAGTGCGTGGATTGGGCTCGTCACGTAGCTCCCAGTGGTGCGTTGGGGGAAGCCATGGCTAGCTACCAGGAGGGTAGGCTAACCAATGAGTTTCGGGTTCTCCTGGCCCGGATGCAGCCGCGCGTCCAGATGCTTTGTCGTGAAAACGACAAGTTAAAAGCAGCTCGCATTCAAGAAGTAGCTCAGGCGCTGGCTGTCCGGGAGGAGAATAGGAGGCTCTCCGCCGTGGCTGCGGAGAAGGAGAAGGCGTTCAAGGCCCTTGAAGTTGAGGTTCAGGCCCGTCTCGAGGCCCGTTCCAAGGCTGCCCAAGCTGTTAACGAACAGCTTCGGCTGGCTAAGGAAACTGCTAGGAACGCAACTGAAAGGGCCACCAAGGCTGAAGCTGTTGCTGAGCCTCTACGCCTCGAGAATGAGGAACTTAGAGCTAAATTTGAGGCGCTCCAACAGGCTCATGATGCCTTGGCGATGGAGGACGCGAAGAAGCTCCAAGAGATCCTGGACCAGAGGGGCGTACTTGACCATACTGAGCGGAAGCTAAAGGGCGTCGAAGAGGCTGCTGCAAAGGAAGTGTTGCTTGCCAACCTTAATAAAAGTGAAGCCGAACGCGCCTGTACCCAAGCTCAAGCCGCCCTTCAAGAAGCTCTGGTTGCCAAGGAATGGCTTCTTCGAGAAGCGTTGTCTCAGGTAAGCTTTTCATGTCTTTACGCTTTTCTTTGTAAAGGTTTTGATACTTGTATTTTTTCTTTTTTGTAGGTTGTGCATCGGGTCTTCTCAGAGACGTCTTATGACGATGCTATGAGCGCAGCCCTCAACGCTTCTCATGAGGATGGGGAAAAGGCCGGCTTCCTACTTGGTCTAGGGTTCGTTGAGAAAGGCATCCCGCCTTCCAACTTCCCTTTGTATGATGTGGATACTGAAGCTGTTTATGACCAAGCAGTGAACCAGTATGCCGCCTTCCCGCATCCGGTGGTGGAGAAGGTGAACGAAGTCGCTGCTGCTGATGATGGGCTAGCTGTCCTTAAAGCTTTCCTTGAACCACCACGCTCTACTGATGGAGCGGGTCCAAGTGGAAGTGGTCCTGAAGCTTGATTCTGAAGATCCCTTTCCACCATTAGCGTAGGTTTTTGCTTTTGTATAGCTTCTTTTGTATGCGGGTATGCACCCAGCAATCTTTGTAATATTTGAATTTGATGGAACAAAGATTGTGTTAGTTCTTTGCCTTGTTTATTTTACGCATGTTTTGATCTAACTTAGCAATTTCTTTAGTACTTAGATAAGTTAACTTTTTAACGTGGCAAATTATAAGTTTGTTTCGCTTCCTCTTTCATGATTGTGCGGGTATGACCGTCACTTACACTTAGTAGGATGGCTTAACTTTACTTATATCTGACCTGCGTGGAAGTTTTCCTCATCTTTTCCTTTGAAATTTTCTAAGTGTTCAGAATAAGTTAACCTTTGAACGTGGTAGATGATAGGTTGAAGTTTTGCCTCCTTGTTCTTGATTGTGCGGGTAAGACCGTCACTTGCACTTACAAGGATGGCTAAACTTTACTTATATCTGACCTGCGTGTAGGTTTTCCTTAAAACTTTAAATTTTTACCGTTGTGTTTATGCGGGTTTTGCCACCTTCCACACGTAACGACTTACTTATTCCCCTATTTATGCGGTGAATACCGGCACATAAGTGTGGGAAGTTCATAAGTATAAAGGTAAGGCTATTAACACATTGTGAAAGGAGAATCATTTCCATTAGAAGTGGCTCTAGGCCTTTTCTTTACAAGTTTGGAATTGATCTACATATAACATTTGCGTAATTGAGCTCCATTCCATGTTCTTGGGATGGGAGTGCCATCGAGCCTTTCGAGCCGGTACGCGCCCTTTCCCCGAACTTCTTTGATAAGGTATGGCCCTTCCCAGACCGGGGCCAGCTTTCCTGGGCGTTCTTGGTTCGAAGCCTCGTTGTTACGCAGTATGTAGTCTCCTACATTGAAGTTGCAGAGTTTTACCCGCGTGTTGTAGTACTTTTGCATTTGTCGCTTGTAGTTCTCTTCACGCACTGCGGCTAAGTCTCTGCGTTCCTCAGTTAGCATAAGATCTAACCGTCTTTCCGCATCATTGTCTTCTGGCTGAATCAAGACCCTTGGTGAGGGTAAACCAATTTCGACCGGGACCATGGCTTCAGTGCCATAAGTGAGACTGAACGGGGTTTCTCCCGTACTGGCCTTCTTCAGCGTTCTGTTTGCCCAAAGGACGTGCGGAAGCTCGTCCACCCAGCCGGATCTGTGTTCCAAGAGTCTTTTCTTTATGCCTTCGACGATGCTCTTATTTGCTCTTTCCACCTCACCATTACCTTGCGGGTGTGCCACTGAGGTAAAGGTGTGGGTGATTTGAAGTTCTTTCAGCCACTGTTGTAGCTTCTTGTCAGCAAAGTTGGTGCCGTTATCGCTCACCAAATTCTGTGGAAGTCCAAAACGACAAATAATAAATTCCCAAATAAATTTTTTGATATGTTTCGCGGTTGTTTGGGCTAAGGGTTTTGCTTCTATCCACTTGGTGAAGTAGTCGATGTCTACCACTAGGAACTGAACATTTCCTGCTGCTGTAGGAAATGGGCCTGTCACATCGATGGCCCACTTCTGAAATGTCCATGAAGAGGTGACTGGAACAAGTTCATTCTTCGGGCGGTGCGTGTTGGGTGCGTAAAGCTGGCAAGACCTGCATTTTCTGATGTATGCCAGCGCATCCTTATGCATCCCCGGCCAAAAGTATCCCGCGTTGTTTAGCTTAGCTACAACAGCGCGGGGACCTGCGTGTACTCCACAGATGCCTTCGTGTACTTCCCTTAGGAGGTAGTCAGCATCTTGGTTGTCCACGCATCTTAAGAGTGGGCCAAGAAAGTTACGTCTGTAAAGGATGTCATCGATGAGTTGATAATTCAGTGCTTTACAGCGTAGTTTTCTTGCCTGTGTTTTTGACTCTGGTAGTGTACCTGCCGCAAGGTATTTTATTATTGGTGTCATCCACGTTTCTGTGCCGGTTTGGATGACACAAATTTCCTTGTGCGGGACCGAAGGTGTCTCGAGGAGTTCAATGCGGATGTCCTTTCCTAAGTAGGTGAAGGCTAATGATGCAAGCTTGCTTAACGCATCCGCATATTTGTTTTCACTTCGCTTGACGTGTATGACTTTGCAGTTGTTGAAATCGCGCATAAGGGATTTTGCTTGTGCGAGGTACAGGGCCATTATGTCGTTCACTGCCGTGTACGTCCCGTTGATTTGATTGGCTACTAACATGGAATCCACGTGGGCTTCCAAGTGTTTCACTCCCATCTTACGCGCAATTCTCAGCCCAGCCAAGAATGCCTCATACTCAGCTTCGTTATTCGTACTTGGAAAATCCAGTCGAATAGCGTAAGTGTATTCTTGGCCTGCTGGGTTGGTTAGTTTCAGCCCTGTGCCTGAACCCTCGTTACTGGCTGCTCCATCAGTGTAGAGTCGCCAGACATCATTGATGTCTTGTGCTGGAGAGGGTTGAGCCTCTTCCTGGCACTCTTTTTCCCGCGATGCAGGCACTTCTGCAATAAAGTCGGCCAAAACCTGGCCTTTTATGGCTGGTCTTGGCTTATACTTTATCGCGTACTCCCCCAACTCGATTGCCCATTTGGCTAGGCGTCCCGATAACTCGGGTTTGCCTAGAACGTTTGCAAGTTTGAAGTTGGAGAGAATGGTGATTGGGTGACCCTGGAAATATCGTCTTAACCTGCGTGAAGCGTGTATAAGTGCTAAGACTAATTTTTCGAGGGTAGAGTACCGGGTTTCTACGTCTGTTAGGATACGACTGACATAATAGATTGGCATCTGGATGCCTTTTCGCTCTACTAGCAGGACTGCCCCGGTTGCTCTATCTGTTGCAGAGAGGTATAGGATTAACTCCTCTCCCGCTTTTGGTGCTGTGAGCGTTGGGAGTTCGATCAAGCGTGACCGAATCTCCTGAAAAGCTGCTTCCGCTTCTGGTGTCCAGTAGAAGTGCGTTTTCTTTAAACAGTTTTTCAACGTTGACACGAAGGGAAATGACTTATCCGCGTGGTTTGCCAAAAAGCGATTAAGTGCCACTAGTCATCCATTCAGTGTCTGAGCCTGTTTGATGGTAGTAGGTGATTCCATTTTGATAATGGCTTCGACCTTTTCAGGGTTCGCTCTGAAGCCATATTTAGTGACGATGACCCCCAAGAACTTCCCTTCTTCCATTCCAAAGGCACACTTGCTCGGGTTGAGCTTCATGTTTATCTTCCTGAGAGTGTTGAAAGTTTCTTCGATGTCTTTCAACATCGCTTCTGGGTCAGGGCTTTTGATGACCAAGTCATCCATGTAGACTTCCAAGTTCCTCCCAATTTGGGCATGAAACTGGTTGTCCATCAGGCGTTGGTATGTGGACCCGGCATTCTTAAGTCCGAATGGCATCATTTGGTAACAAAATGTGCCATCGGGCGTCCGAAAAGCGGTTTTGTCCTGATCATCAACGGCCATGTGGATTTGATGGTACCCCTTATACGCGTCCAGGAAGCATTTAAGGCGGAACGATGCCAACGAATCCACCTTAAGATCAATTTCGGGTAACGGATAACAATCTTTGGGGCATGCTTTGTTCAAGTCCTTGAAATCTATGCACATGCGCCATTGTTTGTTATTCTTCGGTACCATAACGGGATTTGCAACCCATGTTTGATATCTACTAACGCGTACGATGCCTGCGTCAAGGAGTTCCTTGACTTGGGTTCTACACGCGTTAGTTTGTTCTGGTCCCATTACTCTGCGCTTTTGTACGATTGGCGTAACAGCCGGATCGCATTTGAGCTTATGCTCTGCCTTACTTCGGGGTACACCAGTCATGTCAGCTGGTGTCCACGCGAAGATGTCAGCGTTTTTCTGTAATAAGCGCTTGAGTAAGGTGCGTGTGGGATCAACAACTGTTGGGCCAATGGAAACGGCCTGGTCAGGGTACTTGCCGTTGAAGGCCCATCTTTCTGGTTCGGTGATGGTTGGTTTAGCCATCTTTGGTTTGGGTTTAGATGAGACAGATGCGATGCATACCTGGGGAATGCCGGTGATCATCGCTACACCCTCAGCTGTTGGCCATCCCATCATGCCGTGGACTGAGGATACCACGGCGTTGAATCTTGCCATCCCGTCTCTTCCGAAGAGAATGTCGTATGTGTGGTGTGGCTTCCTCATTACGACAAAATCCACGTCTTCTGTGCGTGAGTGATTCCCGTTCGTAAGAGTGACGGGGAAAGATAGGATACCCAGGGGGGTGTTTGTGCTGCCATCGAACCCTTCCATCGAGGCGCAGATCGTTTCCAGGCGTTCCTTGTCTTCGTCATCTAGCTTGTCGAAGAACTGCCTGTACATCACCGTTGACGAGGCGCCGTTGTCAGCAAGAGTGCGAGAAGTGATGTAGTGCCCCAGCTGGCTTTTGATGACGATAGGGCCTTCTTTGCTGGGTCCTCCTGGCACTCGCGGGAAGCGCACCTCAGCTTCCTTCCACGCACATGGTTCCGTCGTTCGCCTTTTTCTTCCTCTGATCTTACCATGAACCATGTTGATGCTGATGTCAACGGGCTTTCGTCCGTTGTCTCGGTACCGGTTGTCGTTCCTTCCTCCCTTCTTGATTGATGCCACCAGGTGTGCCAGTCTTCCATCCTTGACGAATGCTTCAACAATATCCTTCAAGGATGTACACTCTTCCGTACTATGACCTTTTGTCCCGTGGAAGTCACAGGATTTACTCTGATCCGCATTAGGTCTCTGCCGGATCATTGGAGCTTTTGGCCATGGTAGCTTTTCAGTGGCAAATATCTCCGTGACGCTTTTGGTGAGTGGCGTCCACCGGTGTTTTTGGCTTGAAGGGTGTGTGTTATTTCTTCCGCAAACAAGAGGGTGAGAGCTGGATGAGGTGTCAAAGTTTACCCTTGACTGCCAAATACCTAGCTTCCTCTTTTTGTTCTGCCGGGCGATCCGAACATTGTTTTCTCTAGTCCTTTGCGTGTAGAGGTGTGTACTCTGGGGAAGATCCCTTCCCAGTTGCTTCTCCGTCTCGGCAAAGCGCTTGGCCGCCGTCATGATGGCATCCCATGTGGATGGCATGCCGTCCTTATCCGTCAATGTGCAGATAAGCTCTGGGTATTCGGCGCCCTGGATGAAAGCGGTGCGAACAAGATCTTCACTTATGTTGCCCAGACTTAGCTTTTTGGAGTTGAAGCGAGTGATGAAGTCTAGTAAAGATTCATCCTCCTCTCTGACGCAGTTGAGGATCGTCCACTGTTCTTCAGTATATTTCCTTTGTTGGCTGAAGTGTTGGCTGAACTTGTTTTGAAAGTCCGCCCAATCATATATGTGGTGGACCGGTAAACGATCGAACCATGCCCTGGCCGCTCCAACCAGAGTCATCTGGAACATATAACACCACGTGGGTTCCGTCCAGTTACTGACGGTTGCCCCCGCAATGAATCTGTTCAAGTGGTCGTCTGGGTCGGATAGACCATCATAAGTGCCAATGTTGGACATTTATTTGACACTTCTCGGGGCGATTGCTTCCGCAATGTCCCTTGCGAACTTTGACTTTCCTGCGTTTGTAGCAGTTGGTCTAAAGGTTTTGGAGAAGTCACGCGGGTTTCTCTCCACATTCGTTGGTTTAAAGGCTTCCCCAAAATTCCTTTTCGGTTGGAAGTCCGTTTCCTTACGCTTCCCTTTCGCCTTATGGCGAGGGTTTGCGTCGGTATCGGATTCTTCCAGCTCATCGTCTGAGTACTCGCACTCACTGTTCATATTGAGATGTTGGCGAGTACTGCCGAATTCGTCAGCCTGTTGTGATTATGGTTAGATGTTAGTGCGCTCATCGTCTGAGTACTCGCACTCACTGTTCCCTTTCGCCTTCATGTGACTACTGAAGTAGCTAGGGCCTTGTGCGTGTAGCCTTGCTGTTAGTGCGGGTAGCCTTCCCTGATGGCTTGTATCCGCAACTGCGGGAACAGGCGGGGTACTTCACCATTGGGAGGCTTTCCCTGCGGGTACAGCTGGCGTACTGCGCGTAAGGTTTTCTCTGAGCATGGTGGGTCCTGCGGGAGCAGTTGGTCGTTGCGCAGACATCCCTGTTCAAGGTGAGTCTTGCGGGTCCAACTGGGCTCTGCTGGGACCTACCTCTTCAATGATGTATATAACCTGATCAAAGTTGTGATTATGGTTAGATGAGTCTATAATCAGTTTTAGATATTTTTATTGAGATTTATTTAATCCAAATTCATCGTTTATTATTGATAGTTTAAATCTAATCAAAACTAAATAGGATCAAAGAGACTAACCTTAATGTTGGAGGGAGTTGTGGTAGCAAGTGTGATTTTCTTCTCTGAACAGGATTAGTGATCATATAGAACCGATCAGCCCAGTCAACTTTCTGATCTTGAGTGTTGAGTATGGTCTGACCATAACCTTCATAATCACCTGCCTTCAACTTGTATCTCAACTTCTCTTCTACAGGCATGTTAAAAAAATCAACCATCTCCTTCTTCATATTCGCCACCAACAGTTTGTCAACTCCATGATTCACCAGCTGTAAAATAATTAATTAATTTATGGTAATATGTACACACATGCAAATTAAATATGTATGTAATGTTTTACCTGAAAGATTCCCCATTCATGGCATATGGACCGCAGATTATTCCGCTGCTCGATATTGATATCGGATCCTTGTTGCATCTTGAACATATCTTTCATGACTATGACTGGGATAGATGGTAAAGGCAAAGACTTGTTAGAGACAAAGATGGATTGGTCTTGTGGTTGAACGTAGCGGTCAGGAACCACAAGCTTGAGTTCTTTTGCAAGCTCTTGAAGGCTCTCATGGCTGGGTTGCACAGAAATCATTTCAGAGAATATCTGTTGCAACAGTTCAGGTATTTGCAATGGTGTTTGGGGGTACGAAACACAACCCTAAAGTGCTGCTTTAAATAGAAAAAGGTGTTTCTCACTTTGAAGCATCTGACGTAAGAAATACCACATATGCGTTAGCTAGTACGTAGTTGCTTGATACTAAATATTAATTTGAAATAAGGAGATGAAATAAATAAATATATAAATAAAAGAGAAGTGTAGCCAGAAATTTTTATCCTACGTGTTCGGAAAATTTCGAGAGACGGACGACTAATTGTTTATCACTTAGATTTGGGTTTTATACGGGTGCGATGTTGAAATTTCTACGAGTTCAATGTCAAAATACACTAATATATAGCACTAAACCAAAATTTTGTACGGGTTCGGCCGAACCCATTCCCATAAAGCTGCCTACGCCCCTAGTTAAGACTTAAATTCAAATATAATGGGTAACTTTATGTACAACTAAGGTTATCTATGATGCGTTATGGAAAGGTGAAATGGGAATCACGACAAGTAAACACTAAAATCATGTGTAGTGAGCGTTAACTCACTACTTTAATGAAGAGAAGGAAGGGGCGCCATGGAGATGAATTGAATGGTAGGCCGTAGAGAGGGGAAAGAGTCGTTGGGTGGATGGGGGTGGGGGGGGGGGGGGGGGGTTGTTCCAAGAAAGAGCCAATGGCTTAAAAAGAAGTATTTTTTTTTTCTTTTTAAAAATAACTATGCCATCATCTTTACCTCTTGAAAGTTTGGACACCAGATTCGAAGGTCAAGGAGAAACTTAAAAGTTACTTCAAAGTCGATCGACTACTCATTTTTAAGGAGCAAAAATATAAGGACGTATAAAGATGTACGCCGGGCTCGAAATCCTTGTGAAACACATCTCCCTTTAACGGAGTTTGCTCGTGAAATCTTCGGAAAAGGACAATCCAAAATCTTAGCAAAATATGATGACAATTAAGTTTCTTATTATCGTGTTATATTTTTATTTGTTTTCATATTTTTAAGTATTTACCTTTTAATTTAGTTGTAACTTTTTTAGTAATTTATAATTTATTAAGTTTGTGTTGTTTATTATTAATCTAGTGTTAAAATTATATATATACATATATATACATATATATATATATATATAGTTAGTATCATATGAGAACTTCAAAAAAGTTAAAAACTTCTAAAAACTCATAAGAAACAAACATTTTTTTAATTTTTTTTATATATTAACATTGTTTGAGACTAGTTTTATCATATTATATAGGGATATTGGTTTTAAATACTCTTAACTTTGACTCATTGGTAGATATCACTCCCAACTTACAAAATGTTCTCTAACACTCCCAACTTTTAACATATTTTCTTCTGGCATTCCTGAGGTAACGAAAAACTAACTTCGTTAGTGTTTGAAGATAAAAATGTCATTTTTCAAAGTTCAAGTATCAAAAACAAAATTTTGTTAACTATATAAAACAACACCCTTCTTTCTCCCAACCACCACCTCTCTTCCCTGCCCTCACTTCCCTGCCGATAACCACCACCGCCACTGACAGCCACCAACAACCACCGCCACTAACAACCATCAATCATCCCTCTTCTATATTTATTATATCATATTCTATATTTCCTCCGCTTATTATATTATTATATATTCGATGCCTCCGTCAAACCTCACCGGAGCTCCGCCGCTGATGGACCACATCTCCGCCATCATTAACTCACAAACCGGCGATATACATATTTCAATTATTCTACAGAGATGACAGTACAAATCCTGTAGCCTAAAGTATAACTACAAAGATGACAGGTAAATAAATCAATTGATTCACTTCATGAATCGTTATTTCAATTATTCTAAACATTTTATAAGTAGACTTGATTTAGGGACTCACTTATGTATCGATTCATTAGGTTCGATGAACTGTTGTTAGTAATGATCTCACGATCGTTTAGGTTTCAATTATCATGATTACGACTTCTTATCTGCTAATTTTAGGTTAAAATTATACATGTTTTATGCGAATTTAGGTGTAATTAACACTTAATTGTGCATTAATGAAGTTAATTTTGTGCTTGATAACTTCGAAAAAGATGATAAGGATGCTATTTTGATGATTTTGGGTGTATTGAATAATCGGTTAGAAATTGATGTATCTGAGAATGGTTATGTAGAAGTTGATGTTGGTGGCTGTCAATGGTGGTGGTGGTTATCGGCAGGGAAGAGAGGTGGTGGTTGGGAGAAGAAGGGTGTTGTTTTATATAATTAACAAAATTTTGTTATTAATCCTTGAACTTTGAAAAATGACATTTTTTACCCCAAACACTAACGAAGTTAGTGTTTCGTTACTCCGAGAGTGCCAGAAGAAAATATGTTAAAAGTTGGGAGTGTTAGAGAACATTTTGTAAGTTGGGAGTGATATCTACCAATGAGTCAAAGTTTGGGGTATTTAAAACCAATATTCGTATTATATATATATAAATTTGTTATTAAATATATAAATCACAAGTTTACATATGTGTAAAATTTATGTAATAACAAATTTACATATATGCAGAAAAAAGTTTAGATATGTGTAAAAACCAATTTTCATAATTGTAATCGTAAATATAGATATAAAAAGTGATAAAACTACACTCAAATAACACTAACATACAAAAGAATTTATAAAAAACGTTAATTTTCAAGAGTTCCTTGAAGTTCTTAAATAATTTAAGAGTTCTGTAATGATACTCATCATATATATATATATATAGTTCAGGAGAGAAATGAGATTATTGTAAGAAGTGCGAGAAATGATCTTGAACCATTGATTTGGTCAAATCAATGATCCAGATTTATAGCGACGATTGTGTAATAAATTGGTAATTGATATGAAAAGTTTTAATGATGAAGGATATAATGGTAAATTTGTGTAATGTAACCCACTAAATTTAATTAAACAAACATAATTAGATTAATTAATTAATATGACACTTTCCCAAATTTAGCTTAACTACATAAATAATAATAAAAGTTCATATTTTATGTATAAAATATATACAAACCTATGTATGATTAATTGCGTGTGGATGAAATGTAAGATTGTGTAGGTACAAGTTTCATCTTTTTACAAGGATTATTAATTAAATTATGTTACAATCAATCTCTGTAGGGAAATTTTTAGTTGCGTATGTATATGTGTTGTAAATAGAGTTTTGTTACCTATAAAATCGAGTTTGACTAAAATCTGAATAATGTAGGTTAATAGGAATAATGTGTGGGTTAATATTATGATCAGTGTGGGTTAATATTATGATCAGTGTAGGTTAATATTATGGTATGTGTAGGTTAATATTATGGTATGTGTAGGTTATTGTTATGATCGATATAGATTATAGTATGACCTGTATAGATTAATATGAATAACGTGTAGGTTATTATTGGTGTAGGTTATTAGGCTTTAATTAATGCGAGTTAATTCTTTCCAAATATAAAAAAATGAATGTTTACCATTGTACCCTTGTGATTAATTAAAAGAAAAATTAAAAGGAAAATATTTGATTGGTTGATATGACTTCTCGCACTTCTCGCAATAATCTCATTTCTCTCCTGAACTTAAACCAATATATATAAGCGACAATAGCCATGCTCATGGAAGGGAGGAAACAAGTCGTCCACGTACGGTTGTGAGGCACACTGAATACTGCAGTGATGCGGAGGTAGATTTTACCAAGCCTTATCGTCTTGCCGTTTTTGCTGAAAAGTCCAAATTTATATCGCGTATTGCTATGGAGCCATTTCCAGTAACGGCCAAAATTCCTAGAAGTTTGGGCATGTACAATGGCATGACTGACCCCAATGATCATCTATTGAATTTCATGGCTGTTGGTGGAGTCAGCGGATGGACGCTACAATATTGGAGCCATATGTTTGCATTAACATTAAATGGAGCCACCCGCGAGTGGTTCGAAAAATTGCCTGATGATCAGATTAGAAGTTGTGACGATTTGGAGGCAAAATTTTCTCAACATTTTAGCCAACAGAAAACACATACACGGGATGTGACAACTGCCCAATCCGACCCGACCCAGGTACCCGTTTTCGAATCCGATTCTTTTTATGATTTAAAATTTGATTATTAATCTTTGTAAATTTAACATTAAATAAATCATATATATATACATATTTTTCTTATATTACTTACTAATAATAATAATTTCTTTTCCGCCGTCCCGCCCCTTTTTCTCTCCTGTCGCCGTCCCGCCCTTTTTCTCTCTTGTCGCCGTCCCGCCCTTTTTCTCTCTTGTCGCCGTCCCGCCCCTCTGCTTACCCCTTAAGCCTTGAAACCCTTTTTCTCTTAACCCTTTGCTTGTCCTTTGGTTCTTCCCGCCTAAGGATGTCCGCGCAGCTCCACGCGCCAGACTCCTTACAAGGAAGCCTGCGTGAAGACCAGCTGTTCCTGCGATTCGTGAGGCGAACTGTTCCCGCGACGCGCCAAGGATTGTAGTTCTTCCCACGACGCGCTAAGGATTATAGTTCTTCCCGCGGCGCGCTAAGAATTGTAGTTCTTCCCGCGACGCGCTAAGGATTATAGTTCTTCCCACGGCGCGCTGAGGATTGTTCTCTGTCTGCCTTCGCCCTCGCGCGCGCTCGAGTCTTCTTGCGCTAGACCTTAAGTCTTTTCTTCAGTTTAGGTCAACCTGTATTCTTTTGAGATATCTTATCTTTTGTATGAGCACTTTAGGTCAGTTCCGACATCTGTCCGAAAAGCCACTTTCGGCGCAGCATGCGCACCAATCCTATTGGTTGACAGAAAAAGTGACTGACATAATCTTTTGAAATCTTCTTTTGCATGTATTGAACAGTGTTTTATCTGACACCTACCATGCTTTGATCTGTAACCTGTCAGCTTTTCCCCATCCCCTGCAGCTGCCGGCATATCTTTTAATATCTTTTGCTTTTGGTTTCTTGTACTTTTTAATATCTTTTGCTTGATTTGATAAGATCTTTTCCCCTTTTCAAGGGATTGTGTTCCCTTGGGTTTTCCTATAAATTAAGCTAATTTCTTGTTATTAACACTACACACACTACACTTAAAACTCTCCCCAAAATCTCTCTCCCTTTTGCTCTGCCGTAGTTCCTCTGCAACTCCACTCCTCTCTTTGCCTCCGTCTTCTCTTCTGTTCTGCCCAGAATCTCGGTAAATATAAATATATATATTTTAATTTGTTTAACTAACAAAAATCGATACTTACTGCATATATTCAAGACATAAAAACCAATCGTTAAACCAATAACCTCTTATTTATAGGTTAACTTGTGCTTTTTTAAAAGTTGGTTCTTGCATTATCTTTCAACACACCTTTTTCAGGTGAGTAATCTCGTACTTAATCCCCTTTTATTTTTAACATTTTGGGATGTTCATGTGTTCGTACAACTTGAGTCTTAAACTTGTTTATGAAATTTATGTGCGCAAAACCCCATGTGTTATGGACGTTTACTTGGCTGTTTATTTGTATGTGTGAATCATTAACCGCTTTGTTCGGCCTATTCCGAAGTTTTCATGGATCCATTAGATGAACACGGGAGACCTATCGTTTACGGTTTTCTTGTTTTGTTTAAACATGCACGTATGATTTATTGTTTTTGTGCTCGATTGGGAGCACGGATTGAACTATGAGCTATGATCTATTTAGGCTTGATCACAATCTGATTACACCCTATGTTAAACCCCAGTTAAGCACATGTTGCGCGCAGTGTTTGTTATTATCTATTTATATCTATTAAACTTGATTTCTCACCGACACGCAAGTGTTGACGTTTTATTTTAACACATGTTCAGGTTTGCTGTAGCTGCTTTTGGGAATCTCAAGGACACGTAGGATGTTTTCTTTTCTTTGGACCTAGATTAAAATGTAACAAGACAAATTATGTTATTTGAATATTTTAAGTTATGATATGATTTATGTTACTTTACGATTTGTGTTCTGCGCGTGCGCAATGAAAATGTATTTATTAAATATTGACACCCAAATAGTGTCACGAGTAATGAAACAATACGTGGCGCCCCGATGTATAATCCGCCATCGGTCGGGGTGTTACACGGGACCTTTCAGAAATCTTGGACGTGGTCCGCAAGGACAATGAATCAATTGAAGACTTCATCACTCAGTTTAACAATGAAAGTTTTAACATTGGAGGGGTCAGTGAAGACATGTTGTGGGGGGGGGGGGATTTTGACAAAATGTTCGCGGCAAGGACTTGATAAGGTGTTTGACAGGTAAAGACGGTATGCCAAAAACTTGGGATGGGATCATCACAGCCGCAAAGACGTTCGCGTCAACTGAAAAAATATTGGGACCTGATAGTCTAAAGCAAATGTCTAATATTGAACCCAAGAATAGTTGGTTTGGTTTAGTAATCCAGGAAGCGGGTCCATTTGTTCACGCATCCAACCATCCACATAACCATCCCAGATTTCGGACGCACGGGTCCTGATTGGTTAAAAATCAAAAAATGTTCGTCGAGGAAGAGTCAATCAGAGCTGGTCCCTCTCTCCAAAACTCCGTCTGAGATTTTGACAACGGAGAATGTGAAATTCAACAAACCTAAGCCAATGGTGGGAAGAATAACACTGCATGTTTCATGACGACATCAGTCATAACACCCATGATTGCATTAGCCTAATCAAGAAATGAAATCGAAGAGGCTATCAAGTCTGGAAAACTTGAACACCTATTAAAAATGTAAGACAAGGGGCACGCAAACAGCCAGTGCGCATAGGCGATGGTTCAGCTAAAAAAACAAGTGACAAATCTTAACGTACATATGATTCAAGGCAGGGAGATCTCGCGGACATAAGCAGTATGAAATCAAAGGTGATGATGACTGGAAAAGCGAGCTAGTAGTATTTTAGAGGATTAAGGGTGGACCATCCATGAAATATCCACTGATCATCACTGCATTGATCGGACATTACAGATCTCAGTATGTGTTTATTCGACACAAAAAGCGCATCTGACATCATACATGAGTTGTGCTTTGAACAACTAGATGAGGACGACAAAGCCCGGTTAAAGCCCATTCATGCTCCGGTAACAGGATTGGGGTATGAGGTTATGCATCCGTGAGGAGTAATAACTTTCCCTGTTACGTTAAGCGATGGAGTACATTCGAGAGATGAGGATGTAGAATTTTTGGTTTTACCCGCAAGATCAAAACACGATGTTATTTTGGGACAGGAAGCTATTAGAGACTTTAACGCCAACCCATTTGCAACGCACGATGCGGTAGGAGTTCCTACAAGGACGTTGATGGAAATAATACATGTCAATAAACATTGCTTTGTGACTGAGAGATCGAAACCCACTAGAACACCAACGGTTTCCGCAAGAACCGAACCTGAAAATGGATTTTAAATCCAAAGTACCCTGAACAAACAGTCATTATTGGACCCATGGTTTCGGAGATAGTACGGACATTTCTTAAGCAATTGTTGTCTAAAAATATAGACGTCTTCGCATGGAAGCCATCAGATATGACAGGCGTACGAAGAGAGCGAACGAAACATAGACTGAGAATTAATACGGCGTTTACTCCGATTGTCTAGAAGAAAAGAAGATGGGTCTGGAGCAAACAAAAGCAATGAATGAGCAAGTGCGAGATTTGCTTAATGTTGGTATCATCCGAGAAATCCAATACCAAACATGGGTGGCAAATCTAGTCATAGTAGCTAAGAGCAACGGTACGTGGCAGAAGTGTATCGATTTTAAGGATTTTAATAGGGCATGTCCAAAAGACTGTTAACCGCTGCCCGAGATAGATTTAAAAGAAGATGCAGTGGCCCCCTTTAAATTCAAATGTTTCTTGGATGCTTACAAAGGTATCACCAAGTTCACATGGCAGCGGGGGATGAAGATAAAGCTGGTTTTAGAACCGATAAAGGCACGTTTTGCTACAAAATGATGCCTTTTGGTCAAAAGAATGCGGGTGTAACCTACCGGCGATTAATGGACAATGCATTTAATACACAAATTGGTATGAACCTAGAAGTTTATATGGACGACTTGGTTATCAAAAGCACTGACGAGGACCAGATCGATGTTGCGTGACATCGAGGAAACTTTTCAAAAGCACAAAGAAATCAATATGAAACTCGATCCGAGTAAGTGCTCCTTCGGGATGCAAGAAGGGAAATTCCTTAGAGTGATTGTTACAAGCAAGGGTTTTAAGGCAAATCCTGATAAGGTCCAAGCCATTACACGCATGCCTTCACCCTCCTATCTCAAAGAAGTCCAAACTTTGAATGGATGGTGGGTCGCGTTGAATAGATTCTTGGCTAACCATGCTTCCAAGCCATTCCCGTTCGTGTCCACACTCCGCAATTGTCTCAAAAACGCACATTTTAAATGGACCCCAGAGGCAAAGCAAGCTTTAGTGGAAGTTAAAAAATGCTTGATGGAGTTACCAACGTTGACTGCCCTACAAGCGGGCAAACCGTTAACCTTGTACCTTTCCGCATCGGACATTGTCATTGTGGCAGTACTTCTTGTAGATAGGCAGTCGACACATACTCCTATCTACTATGTAAGTAGAAATTTAACGGGCGCAGAGACAAGATACTCAATGTTAGAAAGATTGGTTCTCGCACTGGTATACGCGACTCATCGTCTCCGCAAGTACTTTCAGGGCACCCGATCAACGTATTGACAAGTTACAAGTTGAAAAATGTTTTATGTCAGGCATAATTGTCTGGATGTTTAGCTAAATGGGCGATCGAATCGAACACTTAGCTAGAGATGTCTGCATTGAAGTACTTGATAGACCGTCAGTCCCGCAAATGCAAGTCCTAGTCATTCAAACATGGGTTGAGTCATAGATGACACCAATAAAAACTTACTTGTAATCCGGGACACTGCCAGATGATAAGGCATTGGTCGCAAGTAGCATGGCCAGATGTATCCTGAAGCACATGAGTGTCCTTCGGAGTTGCAGAACTTCCTCCATCAAAGTTTGGATCGATCTCAAAATATTCTCGGCATCGCACACCATCTTCCCTAGTAGAATATTCTTTGATCAAATCCTGGATCAAGAAAGTGAGATCATTGAAATCATGCAGCCTATCATTATACACCACGCCACAGTCCTGGCCAAATAGTTCATGACCCTGCGGTATCCACTTATCCCGTGCGAGCAACATACCTTCCTCAAAACATGTCTGACAACCGGATTGGGAGGAGGCGTGCAACAGGCGTGCCAAGCAATCCCCGAGCTCAGGACCATCTTTGATGTGCTCAATGACCTAAATAAAATATACGTCATATTCTGGCGGAATCTTATCATGAAAGAAAGAGAAACTTTAAAAAGAACAAGTAACTTAACAGTGGTAATCTTGCAGTTATGAGTCACCACTGATCCGCATTTACTTGACTAGCTGACGATTGGGACTCACCAAGCTCCCTTACAAGTCTAATGTTATCTTTCGTCATGCTGGACACAAGTTTCTCCCTATCAGCGGCCTCCATCTTCAAGCGCTCAATTCTGCAATATTGTGAGCACTCAACTCCCCCTGAGTAACATATTGTTTCTCTAAGGCGGAGTTCGCTTGAAGTGCTTTATCAAGTTCAGCCTCCTTCGAGCGCACTGATTCTCTCGCAGCCTTAAGAAGCGACATTTTGCTGCTTGCAGCCAGCTTCCCAAGACTTGGCAGCAGCGGCTTGCCTCTCCTTCTCAGCAGCCAAGACCTTCTCAACGTCTCTTAGCTGCCATTAAACCGACTTTGCCTCATGAATATATTTCTCGGCATCTTCCTTATGTTTCCTTATCTCTTCTTCGGCAGAACCCCACTCTCCCCCCATCGCCATCTACTCGCGGTAAATTTCTTGTCCAGTGACTAGGCTATTTGCCATGTTATAAGCATAGGCATTGGCAAGCTCGAAGCGATGATGACCCCGCGGGAATGCCCGTTCAACGAGAGGAACATAGCCATCTAACTTCCATATGTTATCCCTACCTTGTCTTTTGGATTTTAGTTTCGTCAAATAACTAATAAATCATTATATAATTTGCAATTCCCACTCAAGTTTCCCAATAAGTGACTCAGATTTAGACTTAGACTTAGACGTAACAAAGTAATATGCACTATATCAAATTAGCAAGTTTATCACTATTCACTAAGCTAGTCAAAATTCATCATTTCATCTGCAATACGTATAATAGCATGTTGCTGCCCTTAATTAATGGTCGAGCTACTTAGGCTTGTGGAATGGTTTCGCTAAAAAATGAAAAACATTTTGTTACATAAGCATGGGTAATTTCATTAGCCACATCCACTAAAGTATATAATGGTTTTACTTGGGTTCATTTGTTTTCTCTTTTACTTGTTTTTTAAAAGAAATTGTGAGGCGTGTGACTGTGATTGGTTAAAAAAATTACCACCCAATCGTTTGCTACGCCCCTTCACCCAACATGCCAGGGGGGGGGGGGGGGGGTTGCGTACCCTTTTAGGGTGATGTGGCAAAGAGCGCTAGCCCATTACATGGACATAGCTTTATTGTTCATTTAATCTTCTGAAAGTACATGTTGTAATACGTGAGTTTTATACATAAAGTTTAATATAAATAGATCATAGACTTACAAACAAAAATGGCATTTGTTGAAAGTATTTTCATTCAATGGGTCATCTTAACTCGTCTTTTCCTTACATCAGAGCATTTTTTTGTGCTCTTTATCAATCTTCAAAAAACTAACATGTATGTGTTATCTAGATAAATCTAGTTATTTATAAATAAACTATTTTTTTATTTATAACTTTCGGAATAATACGTATGTTATATTAAATAAGAAGGAAATGGCTTTTATATAATTTATGAAAATATCAAAATGTCTAAATATCCTTGTGAAATACAATATCTTAAAACTTAATGGGCTAAATCTTCAGTTTTCAGAACTTAATCTAATTTTTGACGTATTTATACAAATTGTTCATGTGGTTTAATAGGAACCACACATTTAATGTCTAAGACTAGGTTTAAAAAGTTGTAGAGTTGGATTATATGATTTTATATCAAGTTTGACTTCTAGTATCGACTAAAAGGTTAGTTATATTAACGTAAGTGACATTTATACAGGTTAGTTATATTAACGTAAATGACATTTATACCCCTTGTATATTAAGTATTAATGGCATGTAAAATGGAGCATACTTAAATTGTGATAAATAATACGGAAAATATAACCTAAGAGATATTTTTGAAATTGAGGATGTTGAGAAACATTTTGAATCATAAAAAGCTTTTGAAAAAGAAATATATAAAAGCAAATTTTTAAAAGTAAAAAATCAAAAGATTTATTTAGCATCCCCGGTTTCATAAAAAAATAAATAAATAAGAAAAGTTTGGTTTTGTTAAATTATATGTATATATCATTTAATCCTCACTTATATAATATACACATATGTACATTATCATGTATCTTAATTGTACATATGTGTATAAAAATAACATGTATATACGTGTTTATAAATATTATACATATATGTATAATTTTGCAAAACTGTTTTTTTTATGAAACCAGGATACTAGATAAATTTTGTTTTTTTTTATTTTAGCAATTGTTTTGGTTTTAAAGTTCTTTTCATTTTTTAAAGAGTTTTCTTTATGGTCTAAAATAGTTTTCAAATTTCAAAATTTTCAAATGGTTCTCTCACGATCCCAATCATATATATATATATATATATATGGTTTTGATCAAATACAAATAAAAATAATGTGCTAACTGTGAGAATCAAGTAGAGCAATTATATATACATGTAGAGTAATTATGTAATTACATCATAGATAATTACATAATTACTCTATGATGTAATTACATAATTACTATACTTATATATATAATTACTCTATTTAAGAATCATTTTGAACCACAAAAAGAACTCTTTTTATAAAATAAAAAATATTATAAAACAAAAAGGCGAAAATAAAAAAAGTAAATAAACCAAAAAAAAATTCATCCTGATTTCATATAAGAAATAAAAAAAATATCGGTTTAGCAAAATTATACATATATGTATAATAATTATTTTTTTTAATTTTTATACATGCTATTCTTTATACACATATGTACAATTAAGTTAAATGATAATGTACATATGTGTAAATTATGTAAATCGAGATGAAATACAAATATACATATGTGTATAATTAGTTTTTTTATGAAACCTGGATGAAAACTAAATTTTTTTGGTTTTTTTTTTACATTTTTTAAAGTTTTTCGTTTTATAATTTTTTTAATATTTTTATATGGTTTTTAAGTGACTCAAAATGGTTCTCAAAGTTTTTCAATTTCAAAAAGTTTTCTTAGGATTCTTACCATATATATATATTCTACATTAAAAGATATACCCTACACTTGTTCTAAGTATAAAAAAGATATAACTTACACAAAAACGTACAAACTGCATATGTATATCGATATCAACAATTATATGTTAACCACGTAAAAATGCAGATATCCTACAAGTATGTACATTAAGTATCAATAAAAAATATATCATACACACATACATATAGCATATACAAAAGTAATACAACCTGCATGAAAATACATATAACCTAAACGTCGAAAATTATGAAGTGCAACGAATTTTTTTGAAAAATAATCATTTATGTGGAGCTTGTCGTTACTTGGTTTTAAGCTTATGGGAAAACGACGCCAAATGGTTATGAGCGGCTTCACGATCTTGATCAAGTGGAGCTTGTCATTTACATGGTTTTGAGTTTTTTCATATTCAAGTAAAAGTTTGATCCCCACTTGAACCGCATAAACAATCAACTTATCTTTTAGATTTGTACCTATAAATGATCAGGTTGACAAATTTATGATTATTTTTATAAACCTGGAAAGATTGGATGGTATTTGGGAGAAGAATGAGAGTGTTTTAATTAAAATGTGAAAGGTTTGTGCATAAAATTTGTGTTTAAAACTTAAAGCATTTTTTTAATCTAACGGCTAGATTTTGGAAAACCGGCCGACCCGAAGGCTGCATATCCGTCAAGATAAGAGCCTTCACACGCGGCAACCGCCTGGTGCCGATGTCCTTGACGCCCACTTCCTCATGATGATGTTTACTGCTCTCAATAGATAGCTTGGTGTGGGCCATGAGTCTTACACTTTGTCTTATACTTTCTTGTTAGGGGGTGTTTGGCCTAGTTTTTTTATTTTGGCTTATGCTTATATTTTAAAATAGTTATAGCGTATTTTCTATTATTTCATAAGCTATTTTTAAGTGTTTGGATTAGCTTATGTTCTACAAGTTAATTATGTGTCTTAATAAGTTGTTAAATCCATCATTCTTTAATTTGTTAGAGTAATAAATTGCTTCAATAATTACTAATACATCATCATTTTAAGGCAAATGAGTAACATACAACATTATACAAATAAGTTTCTTCAAATAAGCTAAAAACCATCTTCACATAAGCTTCTTCAAATGAGCTTATATAAGCTTCTTCAAATGAGCTTATATAAGCTTATAAGCATAAGCTTAAAAAGCTAAACCAAACACCAAGTTAAGCTTATTTTGTAAAAAAAAAGGCTAAAAAAGCTAGGCCAAACACCCCCTTAATACCACTTTTAACTACTTCTTTGACTATAATAATTCTTGACAGAATTTTATAAAATTGAGTTATTACTTATTATAGATTATAGAAACATTTTTTAGCTGTACAATATACATTTCATATTCGATTTATCAACAACAAGCAATACAAAAATCTTTCATGAGGTATATACAAAAGTCAATATTATATATTTGAGATCCTATGGGACAGCATGAAGTTCAAAACACTGAATAAAATAAAGGATATTTACTATTTAGAGCATCCCGAGATTTGATCCGAGAATGGTTAACTTATTAATCAAGTTCTTATCAACTACATGATCCTTTCATAGCCCATATGTAGGCTACTTGTGGGACTTTAATAGAAACGTTAAAAGTGAGTGGCGTGATAACACGGCTTTAACATCACGCTGTGGCGTTAAGGCCCGGGCGGTAACCAAGGAAATAGCTAATAACGTGGCAACCGGGCTTTAATAAGGAAATGATGGGGCCCAATGCTTTAGCTAGCTAGGAAATGGTGAGGATATCATGTGGTAACGAAGCTTTAAACCACAACGTATTGTTAAAATGGTGTGTTAGTTAAAGCTTCACTGTCTATGTAACAATGACATCACAATGACCTAGCATGTTTCTATACATTGTCATCTTTTACTTGATAGAAAAAAACTATTTAATAACTTACTCTTGGATGAATTATTATTTGCAAGTTTGCAACCATTTCTATCTCTCACTATCTTCATATACTAGATAAAAATTACTTTTTGAAAAAATGCTTTAAAGTTTGCACATCTATTTTGAAAATCTCAATTTGTCAGACTGTTTCTAGTTAAATAATATTTACACTGCAATAATTTGTCTTTGCTAATTAATCAGATAAAAATGATAAACAAATAAGATAAAATAAATAAAGATTTCTTTATATGGATAAGCGAATATTACATTCCTCTATATATGTCAGAGGAGATACGATTTCATTAAAATATTTCTTTTTTTGGTTGATGGCTTATTTTGAAGAAACTTATGATGTGATATTGATGTCTGAACTTGATACACTCCGGCTTATGAAATATATATTTATTGGATCAAGGTTATATGGTGCTATAAAAATAATAAATTCTCAAAGAAAATCATATATTTTAACTGTAAGTTATACTTTTATCTTAAAAAACTTCTCAATGTGTTTGGATGGGATCTTGCGGTCCCGTGTAGTTACCAACTTTAGATTTTTATTGATTTTATTTAATAATATTAGTACGAAGAGTTCATTGATTTATTTAAAAGTTAAAGGGGTGGACCTATTTCTTTAAAGTTGAATATATACAATGATAGTTTTATATATACATCATAATCACGAGATAATTCTCGGATTACGTATTGAAAAGATAACACTAAGAAAAGAATTCAACACAATACGATATAAAGCATGAATCTAAGTTCTTTTAATAATAAAAACATAAGGAAATACTGAAAGATAGAAATCTAAAACATGCATCTCCTTATATATACATCACACTATCGCATTTTTCATTAAATTCTAGACCTGTAATAATTACGGGTCGGTGCTTGAAATTTTATGATGCACGCATGCACGGTTGGGCACTTGGCCGGTCCACTTGGATAATGGAAACGTTCAAGACGAAGTGTTGCTTAGATTTAAAACAAGAGTGTGACGGAAGAAAGCGTTAAAAGATAAGAAAATAGTAACACATCTAACGTGCGGCTACTGAGTTAATTCATTAGAGGTGGGCTTGAAGAAGCCCCATTGATTGAGCTTACTATATTCAACAATGTTGAAATTAAACTAAATAATTTAGACTTGTATTCAATTAACCATGTTGAAATCAAGCAAATTAAACAATGAAGGAGTGTTGGGAACCTTGTTAATGGAGACGTTCAATAGACATGTGTTTGTGGAGGACACATGTGGAGGACAATTAATGAGCATTCCATTCGACCTAGGTAAAGTGTGCGAGATGCCAATGTGGAGGACAAGGGGAGCAACAAGTGTGTGGAGATGATGGTCGTCCCACTCAGGGGCGGATCCATTTAGAACCCATCGGGGTCCCAAGACACCAACGTTTTTATAAAATTACTATGATGCGGTATATTAAATTTTGTAAGGACCCTATAAAAATCAATATACTTGGAACCTATATTATTAAGGTTGAACTGGTCTGGCGGAAAGTCCATTGTTTTTCTTTTGAGATGTTGCAGGTTCAAGCCTCACCATACTCTATATTTGTTGTTTTTTTATATCCTAGTCAATATTAGTTATTTAGTTAGGGTATATTTTGTTTTTCGTTAGTTTCTCCTATATAGTTATTATCACCATGCAACATGTATAATGGCAACATGAGTTTTGCATATTCTTTTATTATTTATCTTGTTTATGCATATTATAATTAATCATTTATTTGTGTTAGAGTTAGTTTATAATATTTGGTCATGTATGTAAGGCCATATATATAGCTTATGTTTATGTTTTTTGGGATTGAATAAAAATGAATTAAAAGTCTATTTTCTATCTAGTTTCCAATTTAAATTCTTTCTACTTACTCGTTTCCAATGACACTATATTTCTGTGTTTTATTATGTTCATCGCCTCGACCCGACCCGAATAACAACAAGCCCGAAAATATTGTAAACCGAAAAAATTGGGACCCCATTGATAAAAAATTCTGGGTCCGCCACTGGTCTCACTCTCACGCGAAAACAAGTATTTGGAGATGTGGGGAAAGAAGCTGACACGAAGAAGGCGAAAAACCACACTGCTACTGCGGTGTGGTGAAGCGAGGAAGCCCACAAGTATAATACATGGCCTAATATTAATAATGCCTGCCTGAACATATCAATTTTTAACCAAGTTGTTTTATTTGCCCGTTTCTTCAATTAGAACTTCATTAGAAACCACATTAATCTATAATTTATACAAACACATAAATTAGCATCATATCTATATACCAATAAACACAATGACCTAATTAATCAATAATCATTTAAATTTGCCACACCCATTTATCCATCCATCCACACCACTGTCGCTGTCGTAGCTCCCCGCCGACACCACTGCATGCTGCCGTAGGTCCCCGCCGCCGTCTCTGCTCGTCGCTACTGTTGAACCGTCGATCGGGTTTGGGGTAACTTTTGGGTTTGTTTTTGGGTTTGTTGTTTGTTCAGGAACAACTCGAAAGCCGTTGCTCGGATTGTCGGTTCCATTGAGGAGAAGGGTGAGGATGAAGAAGATGAGGTTCGTTTAATTGAACAGTTTAGGTGAGATATAGTGTGAATCTGTTTTATTGTGTGTTACTTATGGGGTTGGGGATGAACCAGAAGGGTTTGGTCAATGATGCAGATGATGAGGATGATGAATGAGGAGATGTAGATGATGGTTGTTGTTGTTTTTATTATTATTATTATTAGTATTATTATTTATCTAATTACTAAAGTGTCCTTGAAACTAAACGGTCAATTAACAACAAGGGTTCAATACGTGCAACCAGTGGCTTATATCGGCATTATGGAAAACACATGAGTTCAATATGCACAATTTAAGAATCAGGGGCTCAACGAGTGCCCGCCCATATTACACGTGCGCCCGCCCATATTACACAGGGATGCAAATCATAATTTTCTCTAATATATATAAACGAAACTTTTAAAAGCTCTTTGGTTGCTCCATACGTTTTTCAAAGCCACCAGATTGTTTTATTTATAAATAAAAGTTTCTCATGCATTTGAATCGAATTCACGAGTATGGGTCTCACCAAACTCAAATAGCCCTTAAACAGGTTATAACTTCTCATCCCCCTCATATCACACAAGGAGGCAAATCATAATTTTCTCTAATATATATAAACGAAACCTTTAAAAGCTCTTTAGTTACTCCCTACTTTTTCTCAAGTCACCAGATTTCTTTATTTGTAAATAAAATTTTCTCATGCATTTGATCCGAATTCACGGGTATGGGTCTCACTAAACCCAGATAGCCCTTAAATGGGTTATAACATCTCATTAAATTTAAAATAATATCACCAAATATTTGATATGAAAATTTCTATAAAATAGGAATATACTAAAAGTTAATATCCTCTTTAAAAAAATTATTTATAATTAAGAAACAATTTTATAGTAAAAAAAATAAGCGGCCAATGGGTCTCACCAAACCGATATAGCTATTACAACGGGTTATAACATCTCATTTATTTGTGAAACCCTTTTATCATCAAATCCTAAATACATTATTAACTCATTTACAATATATAAAATTAGAGTAAAGTGTCATATTTGTCATTATGGTTTGACATATAATGCAAATTTAGTTCAAAAAGTTTATTTTTTTGCATATGCACCCTCCACGTTTCCCAGTTCTCGCCAATTACATCCAAATCACTAATCCCATTAAATTCAATCGTTAAGTCAGGAGTAGACATGTCTTTTCACTCTTTCTTTATTATATTACTTATCAGGGAATTGCGATTTTCGTCCCTCTGGTTTGTCAAAATCAGCAGTTTTAGTCCAGTATTTTCAAATTTGCAATTTCCTTCCCTATGGTTTCATTATGTAACATCACGTAAATTTCGGGCCAAAAATGTCAATTTCCAAAATCAAGGGACCATTTCTGCCAATTTCCAAACTCCAGGGGCTTAAATGAAAAATCTGTTTTCTTGACCCATCGCGCTACGCGACAGGTCAAGAGAGACACCCATCGCGTACCGCGATGGGTGTCTGACAAATTGTGACACGTGTGCCACGTAGCACACGGTGCAACGTCTGCCGCCACGTGTCACCACGTGGCAACACGTCTGACACGTGTCACCACGTGCCGCCACGTGGCAAGGCTACCCACTAACTCATCAAGCCTACATCGCGGTACGCGACGGGCTTGCCAAGAGACCCATCGCGTACCGCGTTGGGGTCCAAAAATGGCTCTATAAATTGCAGCCATGGGTTCTCACAATTCACACCTCAAAACACACACATTACTCTCTCACTACTCTCTCTCTAAACCTCGAAGTTCGTGCCATCGATACACCTCGTTTTGTGTACCCGATTTCTCGTAATTCGTGTTATACCTCGATAATCGTACCACCTCCCGATAATGTTAAGCAAGAAAATGATATTGGAGTGACGTCCCGACAAGATACCTCGTAAAGCGTGCCGACGTAGAAGAGTGTCTCGATTTGCGTGCCGAAGTGAAGTATTGATCAAATAAGAGTGGAAAAGATCAGGTGACGTCGAAGTGCTGCCCAAGTGTTGAGGGTATTTCTAAGCCAAGCAAGGTAGGCATAATGCCCGACCAAAATAATAATAAATTATTATAAAGGCTTAATACCCCAAGTCGATGTTATTCTCGATAAACAAAGAAATAAATAACAAAGAAAATAAAGAAAGATAAATAAAAATATATATATGAGTATATATGTATATAAATATTCTTTGTTATAAAATATATTATTTAAGTATAATGAGTATACTTAAATAATAAAGAAAGGAATACGTTTTTTAAAAAAGAAGAAATGTTGGGTTTTATGAATAAACTAAAGGTTTATAAATATTACTTTTTAACTAAAGGTTTTAAAGTAAAATGATATATTGAACTAAAGGTTCATCGAGATAAATAAGACTAAAGGTCTTAAGCCGGATCGTGTATCCGACTAATGAAAGTTATACTCGTACTATAGGTGCGAGATAGCGAGAAAGACTCAACGGACGGTGTTGGAAGCCGATCCCATTTGAAAGGTGAATACGCCCCACTTTTATAAACTTGTTTTCAAACAAACAAACGTGTTATGTGTAAAACTTTACATGATGCTACGTGTCTCTAAAAACATTGTAAATAAGAGTATAAACCTAGCCCTCAGGCTGTGGCATACGTTTGTCTGGATCCTTACATATTTGGTATGCGGTGGGCACATCGCACCACGCCTGGTCACGACCTCCAGCCACGATGGGCCGAACCAAAGTATGTTCGAGTGAGAATGACCTTGTGTATATTTATGGTACCTAAGTACGTCGAAACGCTGCGGTGTTTTGTTGAGGTGACCTAGTGTAGAGACTCGAGTTTATAATGATTGTTTAACTTGATTATTCCTAAGCCAAGATGAGCCGAGGCTTACGTGGTCTCGAGGGGTGATTAAGTAAAGAAAATATTTTTAGGGTCAGCATATTCACCAGCATTCGTTGCTGACGTATTTTATAACATTTTGCAGGTAATTAAGAATAGAGCTTGAGAAGACGAAGAATCTTAAGAATCCGATGGCTCGGATAATTTTGTTTAAATATTAAAATATGATGGTTTCGTAAAACATATAAACAAGTAAAACCAAACGAGACTTTCGTCTCGTCTTTTGTATCGTAAATATTTGTAAATTCGATCCTTATGTTTTTTTATAAGTCTTCCGCTAATAACCCGCTACTCTGATTTATTTACAAACATGATACCAACTAGTGATCACACGCCTTGGCCTATGATGGGGGTGTGACAGGTTGGTATCAGAGCCATCGATCTTAGCGAATTGGGTATCATAAAACAATACCCAAGCTTCGAATAAAGCGTAGGAAATATTTACTTGTTTATTTGATTAGGGATAAGATTGGTTGGTAACCCTTTCTTTCCCTCTCCTCAATCTAAACCACCTATCAAGATGTCTTACGAGAAGTTAATGGAATATTATGATAATGAAGCAAGAAGAGCAAGGAAGTATTACAAATTTCCACGAGGCATCATGAGCAAGGATTACTTTGAATCATTCTTCAACTCTAACGAAGAACATAACCAAAACCCCAATCCAAGTCCAATTTACCATCTAGACAACACTCCACATCAAGTGTACCAAGCACCAAGACATTCTAGCTACCATCCAACAAGTCTACCGATGTATCAACCATCTGAGGTCCCGACATATCATCCTACCGAGATCCCGACATATCAACCAACCGAAATTCCACCATATTACCCATCTGGAGGATCAACACATTTACCACCAAATCCCCATCCTTCGTATGCTTTCCTCTCCAACTTACCAATTAAAGAGGATCAGAAATCTCCTTCATACAACTGGATGCAATGCCACTCCGATCAACGAAGGTGGCATACCGGTACTTCAACTATGGATTCTGCCGATTCCCGCATCAACAAGGAAGGGCCATCTCATAAGCCCAAGATGAGAGTGACGATGCCATATGAAAAGATTCACATACCGGCAATGACAGAAGAGGAACCAGAAGAGGAAACGGACCCTGAGGAGGAATATCCTGACAATCCAAATGAAGTAACCACGTCAATGGAAGAACATCACTCAACTCCAAGCTATGGTTCGGTCGACCCGTATATGCAATTTCTCCATGAACTTAAAGGTAAGGCATCATCAAGTTTCCCGCCATACCAAGGTGAAATTTCATCCATTGAAGAACAGGCTAATGAGATCCGTGAGCAAAATGAAGCTGTCGATGCATTCTTCAACTATCCCTTCGATGTGACAACATCTCCGAATCCAAACCCGAAGAACCACTACGATATTGTGATGATGGGTTACCGCGACCCACCTCCAAGATACGGATATCCTACCGACATACCTCAGTCCCAGAAGGAGCATTTGGATCGAGCCCTACAGGAAACTGATGAGTTGAGGAAGAAAATTGATGTTGATGAGAAGAAAAAGAAGAAGATAGGAGACAAGCTTCTTCGCAAATGTAACAAGCTAACAAAAGTAGTGAAGAAATTTATGAAGGACTAAAAGGATGGTGAAGATGGTGTGTCTAAGAAAAGAAGTTATGTGTTAAAAATAGTTTGTATGTTATATGTGAAGTATGTATCATATGTAATAAGGATATGACTTTATATATCGCTTAAACGATATATAAGTGTGTTGTAAAATAATATACATATCATTTATGATATGTATATGAATGTGAAATAAATAAACTTGTATATTAAGAAAAGAAATATGTTAAATTTCAGATAAACAGAATAAAAGATAAAAGAATGTCTCGACAAAGTGATAATCGAGAGGTTTCCCGAAAGGAAGCCGAGAACCGTGAAGCAAAAGGGAAAGGTCCTGAGAAAAAACAAGTCGAACCAATTCCCGATAAATACATGAACCAAATTCAACAAATGATTAAGAAAGTTGTTAGGGAAGAATCTGAATTTCGATCCCAATCTCGACAAACAAAACATTCTCAATCTGTTCACCCTTCCCAAAAATCTGTTAAGTCTCGTCCAAAACCATCTCATCTAGAAGAGAGTGTCCATGAGTCGAATGCCGATGGAGGCGTTAGACAAGAATTTAAGAAACTGAAAATCGGAGGATGCTCGTTTAAAGATTTCAAGTACTATGGACCAAAAGAGTTCCATGGTGACAAGGGAGCCATCACAACTGTGAGGTGGCTCGAGGAGATGGAGACGATAGTTATTACAAGCAAGTGTTCGGACGAGGAGAAGATACAGTACTCTGCCTTGATGTTCAAAAGTGAGGCCCTGGAGTGGTGGAACACGTTAATGATGAGTAGAGGAAAGGAGGTGATGTATAGTTTGACCTGGAACGAGTTCAAAGAATTGTTGATGTCGAAATTCTGTCCGATGCATGAAATGGACCAAATTCAAACCAAGTTCTTGACTCACAAGCTGATTGGAACGAAGCTTCGTGAGTATAATACGAAATTTCATGAATACTGTCGTTTAGTTCCCCCAACTGGTTACCCCGGAGTCCAGCAAAGTGACACGTTACATTTGGGGACTGCCACGAGAGATTCGTGACATGGTGAGGTCACACTTGCCACAAACCGCTGACTCTGCGATGGAGTTGGCTGGGTATCTGATGGGCGGAATAATCTGCAATAAGGAGGAGGATAAGAAGGTCGTGACGACGCAAGACCCAAGGAAGGAAGGGAATACCCGTTTCAAGGGTAAGGGAGTTGACCAACGAAGGTCAGGCTTCAACCCCGGCATCCCACAATGCAAAATCTGTAAGAAGTATCATAGGGGTAGATGCCATTTAACTCCACGACTTTGTGAATCATGTCACAAACCCGGCCACGCTACGGCCAATTGTTGGAAAAAGAAGATGACCTGCTACAACTGCAAATAAATGGGACATCTTAGTTTCGAGTGTCCCAAGAACAAGCCCGCGACTGGTGGTGCGGGTGGTAGCGATCAAAAGAACGAGTCCAAGAAGGGTAATGCAAGAGTCTTCGTCCTCGATACGAAGAAAGTGGCCGACACACCGGAAACCATCACCGGTACGTTCCTTGTTAACAACACTTATGCTAGAGTCTTGTTTGATTCAGGAGCCAACTTAAGTTTTATAGATTATAACTTTTGTAGTCTATTAAACGAACCTTTAATCAAACTAAATAAAACTCTAAGCGTCGAGACCGCTAGTGGCGAAACTATTAAAATCTCCGAAGCTTTAGAAAAAGGAAAATTTTTATTAGCCGGTTATGTTTTGCCTATTCAATTGCTACCCATGACTCTTGCTGGTTTTGATGTTGTATTGGGTATGGATTGGTTATCCGACAACCATGCTCATATCCTCTGCAATAGCAAGACCGTTGAACTTCAAGCCCCGGATAAACGAACTATTCGAATTGAAGGGGATAAAGACGCTGGTCGAGTAACCCTAATCTACATGATAAGGGCTAACAAATGTTTAAATCAAGGATGCTTAGCATTCATGGCCTACGTCACCGAAGAATCAAAGCTCAAAGAAATCAAAGACGTTCATGTTGTTTCCGATTATGCCAATGTCTTTCCTAACGAACTTCCCGACATTCCTCCCGATCGTGAAGTAGAGTTTAGAATTGATCTTATTCCCGGTACTGCTCTAATCGCTAAAGCTCTGTATCGTCTTGCGCCAACCGAGATGAAGGAATTAAAGAAACAACTTGATGAGATTCTCGAGAAAGGCTTTATATGACCAAGTTCATTGCCATGGGGAGCGCCGATACTTTTCGTTAAGAAGAAGGACGGATCCATGCGCATGTGCATTGACTACCGAGCTCTCAACAAAGTCACAATCAAGAATCGCTATCCACTTCCTCGAATCGATGACCTTTTCGATCAAATTCTGTAACACCCCGACCGATGGCGGATTATACATCGGGGCGCCACATATTGTTTCATTACTCGTGACCCTATTTGGTGTCAATATTTATTAATACACATTTATCGCGCACAGCGCAACGCAATCACAAGATAACATAAATTATAATTCAAAATATTCAAATAACATAAACTTGTCTTGTTACATTTTAAACTAGGTCCAAAATAAAAGCAAACATCCTATGTGTCCTCAAGCTCCGAATGCAGCTACTGCGAACCTGAACATGTGTTAAAATAAAACGTCAACACTTGCGTGTCGGTGAGAGATCAAGTTTAATAGATATAAATAGATAATAATAGATCTGCGCGCAACATGTGTAAATCTGGTGTTTAACAAGGGTGTAATCAGATTGTGATCAAGCCTAAATAGATCATAGCTCATAGTTCAATCCGTGCTCCCAATTGAGCACAAAAACAAGAAATCATCTGTGCACGTGTAAACAAAAGAAAACCGTAAACGATAGGTCTCCCGTGTTCATCTAATGGATCCATGAAAACTTCGGAATAGGCCGAACAAAGCGGTTAATGATTCACACATACAAATAAACAGCCAAGTAAACGTCCATAACACATGGGATACTGCGCGACGAAAGTTCATAAACAAGTTTAAGACTCAAGTTTGTACGAACACATGAACATCCCAAAACGTTAAAACATAAAAAGGGATTAGGTACGAGATTACTCACCTGAAAAAGGTATGTTGAAAGATAATGCAAGAAACAAGCACAAGTTAACCTATAAATAAAAGTTTATTGGTTTAACGATTTGTTTTATGCCTTGAATATATGTTAGCATAGTAATATGTATCTTTAACAAATTATTATATATTATATATTACCGGAAATCTGGGCAGGACAAGGGAAAAGACGAAGGCAGAGGGAGGAGGCGGCTGAGGAACGACGGCAGAGGGCAAGGAGAAAAGAGCAGGAGAGTTTAAGTGTTTGTGTGTGTAGTGTTAAATAACAAGAAAATAGTATTATATATATAGGGAAACCCTAGGGAACACAATCCCTAGAAAAGGGGAAAAGATCTTCAAAAATCAAGCAAACGATATAAAAGCAAAAGATCAGAAAAGTAAAAGATATCAAAAAGATATGGTAGCTGCAGGGGACAAGGGAAAAAGGCTGACAGGATCAGAATAAAGCAAAGGAGGTGTCAGGGAAAACACTGGTCAAGGCATGCAAAAGAAGATTTCAAAAGATAATGTCAGTCACTTTTTCTGTCAACCAATAGGGTTGGTGCGCATGCTGCGCCGAAAATGGCTTTTCGGACAGATGTTGGAACTGACCTAAAGAGCTCAAAAGGTAAGATAAGATCCCAAAAGAATACAGGCTGACCTAAACAGAAGAAAAGACTTAGGGTCTAGCGCGAGAAGACTCGAGCGCACGCGCGATGGCGAAGGCAGACAGAGAACAATTCTTGACGCGCCGCGGGAAGAACTATTATCCTTAGCGCGCCGCGGGAAGAATTACCATTCTTAGCGCGCCGCGGGAAGAACTACAAATCCTTAGCGCGTCGCGGGAAGAACTACCATTCTTAGCGCGCTGCGAGAACTACAATTCTTAGCGCGTCGCGGGAAGAACTACCGTTCTTAGCGCGCTGCGAGAAGAACTACAATTCTTAGCGCGCTGCGAGAACAGTTCGCCTCGCGTATCGCAGGAACAACTGGTCTTCACGCAGGCTTCCTTGTAAGGAGTCTGGCGCGTGGAGCTGCGCAGACATCCTTAGGCGGGAAGAACCAAAGGACAAGCAAAGAGTTAAGAGAAAAAGGGTTTCAAGGCTCAAGGGTTAAGCAAAGGGGCGGGACGGCGACAAGAGAGAAAAAGAGGCGGGACGGCGACAAGAGAGAGAAAGGGGCGGGACGGCGACAAGAGAGAAAGAGGACGGCGGAGAGAAGGAAGAAAGGGACGGCGACAAGAGAGAGAGAGAGACGAGATGGCGGAAAGGAAAATTATTATTATTAGTAAGTAATATAAGAATATATATAATTTATTTAATGTTAAATTTTACAAAGATTAATAAACAAATTTAAATCATAAAAAGAAGAATCGGATCAGAAAACGGGTACCTGGGTCGGGTCGGATCGGGCAGTTGTCACAACTTCAAGGTGCTAGCATCTTTTCAAAAATCGATCTTCGTTCTGGCTATCACCAACTCAAAGTTCAATCTGAAGATATTCCAAAAACCTCCTTTCGAACAAGGTATGGCCATTATGAGTTCATCGTTATGCCATTCGGACTTACTAATGCGCCAGCTGCGTTCATGGATATGATGAATCGTATCTGCAAGCCTTACTTGGATAAATTTGTTATCGTCTTCATCGAAGACATACTTATTTACTCTAAGTCTAAGGACGATCATGAAAATCATCTTCGAACCTTATTTGAAATCCTTAGGACCGAGAAGTTGTACGCCAAGTTCTCGAAATGCGAATTTTGGTTACACGAGGTGCAATTTCTTGGTCACATTATTAACGTTAACGGTATTCAAGTGGACCCCGCTAAGATTGAAGCTATCTCTAAGTGGGAAATCCCAAAGTCGCCAACCGAGATTCGGAGTTTCTTGGGATTGGCTGGCTATTACCGTAGGTTCATCGAAAACTTCTCCCGAATCGATGTTCCCCTAACTTCTTTAACTCGCAAAAACATCAAGTATGAATAGGGAACGAAACAACAAGAGGCGTTCAATATACTTAAACAAAAGCTTACCCAAGCTCCTATACTGGCCTTTCCAGAAGGTACTAAAGATTTCGTTGTCTTTAGAGTGCGTCTCATTCCGGTTTGGGATGTGTGCTAATGCAACGAAAGAAAGTAATCGCTTATGCCTCTCGTCAACTCAAGATGCACGAAAAGAATTATACGACACACGATCTAGAGTTAGGCGCCATAATCTTTGCACTAGAGATATGGATGCACTATCTCTATGGAGTAAGATTTATCGTGCACACCGATCATAAAAGCTTGAAACACATATTTGAGCAAAAAGAGCTTAACATGCGCCAACGACGCTGGATGGAAACTCTTAACGATTACGATTGTGAGATCGTTTATCACGAAGGTAAGGCCAACGTGTGGCTGACGCCATAAGTCGTAAAGAGCATGAAAAGCCAAAAAGAGTCCGAGCATTAAGGCTAGAACTTCAAATCAGTCTCATTGATCAAATCAAATCTGCTCAAATTCAAGCGATCAATGAAAATAAGATCTCCGATGAAAAATGTAACGACACCATTGGCTCGTTAGTCAAAGGTGACGATGGTATCCTTAGAATGGGAAACCGAATTTGGGTACCAATCATTAGGGACTTGCGTGAGAAAATCCTGAATGAAGCTCATAAGACCAAATACATGATGCACCCTGGTAGTGACAAAATGTATCAAAACCTCAAGTCGACCTATTGGTGGAATGGAATGAAAAAGGACATCGCTTCGCACGTTGCGAAATTTCTAACATGTTTGAAAGTCAAGGCTGAACATCAAAAGCCTTCGGGATTACTTCAGCAACCCGAACTTCCCGTATGGAAGTGGGAGTTAATCACTATGGATTTCATTACTAAGCTCCCGAAGATGACTCGACAACATAATGCTATTTGGATGATCGTCGATAGATTAACCAAATCCGCTCACTTCATTCCTATCAACGAGTCGTACTCAATGGATAGATTAGCGCGTATATATGTGAACAACATTGTTGCTTTGCATGGAGTACCGCTATCTATAATCTCTGATCGAGACAGTCGCTTTACGTCTCACTTTTGGAAAAGCTTCCAACAAGCGTTAGGCACAAAGTTAAACCTTAGCACCGCCTATCATCCATAAACCGATGGGCAGAGCGAAAGGACAATTCAAACGTTGCAAGATATGCTCCACGCTTGTGTGATAGACTTAGGTGGAAGTTGGTACGACCACTTACCCCTAATGGAATTTTCGTATAACAATAGTTATCACACGAGTATTCAAGCCGCACCATTTGAGGCGTTATATGGTCGAAAATGTAGAACGCCTGTGTGCAGGTCTGAAACTGGAGACAATCAATTGCCTGGATCTGAAATAGTCCAAGAAACCACCGACAAAGTTCTTCAAATCCGCAAACGACTTAAGACGGCACGTGATCGCCAAAAGAGTTACGCCGATGTCCGTCGTAAGCCGTTAGAATTTAGTGTCGGTGACAAAGTTCTTTTGAAAGTCTCGCCATGGAAGGGCGTAGTCCGCTTCGGCAAGAAAGGCAAGCTAAGTCCTCGATTCGTTGGACCCTTCGAGGTACTCGAACGAATTGGTACCGTCGCATACCGTTTGCGACTACCCGAGGAAATGCAAGGAATACACAATGTATTTCACGTCTCGAATCTACGAAAATGTCTAGCCGATGAATCTCTTTCAATGCCACTAAAAGACGTAGAAATTAACGAGAATTTAAAATTCATTGAAATACCAATACAAATAGAAGATTCGAAAACAAAGAAACTTAAAAGACGAACTTTAAAAATTGTGAAAGTAAGATGGGATTCGCGAAGAGGACCCGAGTATACATGGGAACTCGAGTCCGAAATGAGAAAGAAATACCCCACTTGTTCTTGTAAGCAATCTCGAGGACGAGATTTATTTCAAGGTGGGGAGGATGTAACATCACGTAAATTTCGGGCCAAAAATGTCAATTTCCAAAGTCAATGAACCAATTCTGCCAATTTCCATACTCCAGGGGCTTAAATGAAAAATCTGTTTTCTTGACCCATTGCGCTACGCGACAGGTCAAGAGAGACACCCATCGCGTACCAATATGGGGTGTCTGACAAATTGTGACACGTGGCAAGGCTACCCACTGACTCATCAAGCCTACGTCGCGGTACGCGACAGGCTTGCCAAGAGACCCATCGCGTACCGCTATGGGGTCCAAAAATGGCTCTATAAATTGCAGCCACGGGTTCTCACAATTCACACCTCAAAACACACACATTACTCTCTCACTACTCTCTCTCTAAACCTCGAAGTTCGTGCCATCGATCCACCTCGTTTTGTGTACCCGATTTCTTGTAATTCGTGTTATACCTCGATAATCGTACCACCTCCCGATAATGTTAAGCAAGAAAATGATATTGGAGTGACGTCCCGACAAGATACCTCGTAAAGCGTGCCGACGTAGAAGAGTGTCTCGATTTGCGTGCCGAAGTGAAGTTATGATCAAATAAGAGTGGAAAAGATCAGGTGGCGTCGAAGTGTTGCCCAAGTGTTGAGGGTATTTCTAAGCCAAGCAAGGTAGGCATAATGTCCGACCAAAATAATAATAAATTATTATAAAGGCTTAATACCCCAAGTCGATGTTATTCTCGATAAACAAAGAAATAAATAACAAAGAAAACAAAGAAAGATAAATAAAAATATATATATGAGTATATATGTATATAAATATTCGTTGTTATAAAATATATTATTTAAGTATAATGAGTATACTTAAATAATAAAGAAAAGAATACGTTTCTTAAAAAAGAAGAAACGTCGGGATTTATGAATAAACTAAAGGTTTATAAATATTACTTTTTAACTAAAGGTTTTAAAGTAAAATGAGATGTTGAACTAAAGATTCATAGAGATAAATAAGACTAAATGTCTTAAGCCGGATCGTGTATCCGACTAATGAAAGTTATACTCGTACTATAGGTGCGAGATAGCGAGAAAGACTCAACGGACGGTGTTGGAAGCCGATCCCATTTGAAAGGTGAATACGCCCCACTTTTATAAACTTGTTTTCAAACAAACAAACGTGTTATGTGTAAAACTTTACATGAGGCTACGTGTCTCTAAAAACATTGTAAATAAGAGTATAAACCTAGCCCTCAGGCTGTGGCATACGTTTGTCTGGATCCTTAAATATGTGGTATGCGGTGGGCACATCGCACCACGCCTGGTCACGACCTCCAGCCACGATGGGCCGAACCAAAGTATGTTCGAGTGAGAATGACCTTGTGTATATTTATGGTACCTAAGTACGTCGAAACGCTGCGGTGTTTTGCTGAGGTGACCTAGTGTAGAGACTCGAGTTTATAATGATTGTTTAACTTGATTATTCCTAAGCCAAGATGAGCCGAGGCTTACGTGGTCTCGATGGGTGATTAAGTAAAGAAAATATTTTTAGCGTCAGCATATTCACCAGCATTCGTTGCTGACGTATTTTATAACATTTTGCAGGTAATCAAGAATAGAGCTTGAGAAGACGAAGAAGCTCAAGAATCCGATGGCTCGGATAATTTTGTTTAAATATTAAAATATGATGGTTTCGTAAAACATATAAACAAGTAAAACCAAACGAGACTTTCGTCTCGTCTTTTGTATCGTAAATATTTATAAATTCGATCCTTATGTTTTTTTATAAGTCTTCCGCTAATAACCCGCTACTCTGATTTATTTACAAACATGATACCAACTAGTGATCACACGCCTAGGCCTAAGATGGGGGTGTGACACATTATACTTGTAATTAAACCCGAATTTCCTTATCTCGTTAAGTCTGGTCATTAAACCCATCAGTGTGCCCTTCATGTGAAAGGCAGTTTTGTTCCTTCTTTTTTCCTTTTTCCTCAAATACACCCCAGCCCCTCACGTGAGGGAGCTTGCGAATTAGGACTAAGGTTTATTTGGGGAGAAAAACAACAAAACTGGTCGTCACGTGAGAGGCACACAAATGGGTTAACGACCAGATTTAACAAGGCTAATAAATTCCGGTTTAATTGCAAGTGAAATTAAACTAAAAGGACGAAAAGTGCAAACTTGAAACTGTTGAACTAAAACTGCAGATTTGAGCAAACCACAAGGACGAAAACCGCAGTTCGTTGAAATAAGTATTATAATAATGAAATAGTGAAAAGACATGTCTACCTCTGATTTAACTATTAAATTTAACGGGTTTAGTGATTTGGATGTAATTGGCAAAAACTGGGAAACGTGAAGGGTCCATATGCAAAAAAAAAAAACTTTTTGGACTAAATTCGCATTATTCATTGAAATATGTATTATAATAATAAAATAGTGAAAATACATGTCTACCTCTGACATAACGATTAAATTTAATGGGTTTAGTGATTTGGATGTAATTGGCAAAAACTGGGAAACGTGAAGGGTCCATATGCAAAAAAAAAAAAGAAACTTTTTGGACTAAATTCGCATTATTTGCCAAACCAGAATGACGAAAATGGCACTTTACTCATAAAATTATAATCCAAAAAGATACATAAATATTAGAAACGAATAATATAAAATAATCCCGTAATACGGCGGATAAAAGCTAGTTATTAATATTTAAGTATACGAGCTACCTAAACCAATGGCGTATTAAACACAAAGATGCTAATTAACTACTATACAAATTATATATACTTACGTACACCAATTTATTTTGCATTAGTAATATGATCAACAGAAGGCTAGGATATTTGATCAAGTCTCACTGGCTTCACCATATCTAATCTTCATTCTCTCGAGAAATGTCTTTCCGTTGAGCTTGCGCGAGAAGAATTCCTTGAGGTACTGTTCCATTACGAGTGTTTTATACAATGGCAGGTCTCCCGTGTTTTTTGTGAGGCTCTTTGCAGGACCGACATCGGCTTCAAGCTTTGGATTAAAGAACATGGCTAATGAAATCCTCTCTTCCGTAGCATTAACCATCGCCCTATGCTCAATGCTGTTGTATGCACCATTGCTCATTATCTGCAAGCCCATCAAATAATTACTACAAGTTTCATATTATCAAGCATAAGCAATGTTGTATGCACCATTGCTCATTATCTGCAAGCCCATCAAATAATTACTACAAGTTTCATATTATCAAGCATAAGAAATGCTCTTTTGTGTTTTTAATGATATATCTGGATTTGTGGGTTTGATATTTTATAAAATTAACAAGATTTCATGGAATATAGACATACATGGCACATATATAGAAGTATTTCAGGAATGGTTTGAGCTTGTAAAAAGGATTTACATATACATTAGTGCGTACCATAAAACATGGATGACTGGGTTGGACCTAAATGGAACTAAAGCTTCAATGACCCGTCATGGCACAAGCTAGGTTTTGTAGCATGTCTAGGAAATATGTCAATTATCGGATGTGCCAACTCATTTTGTTTGTAATACCTACAAGGCTTCCTTGACGCCTAGCGGAGCCAAAGGAGGTTATGTGGCCGAATATACGTGGTGGTGTCTAATATGGCTGGGTTCTAAAAGCTTGCTTATTTTGGTGATTGATGGCCAACTTTACCATAAGTTTGTGGTAATAAAATTGATTGAACCACATTATTGGGTTTTTTTGTTGTTTAATATAATCATATTTACTTAAAACGGAATAGGATTCCTTTGAACACACACCAAAGTTAACTTAGCTGACGAAACGGCTCAAGCCAATCGAATTACCTGTCAAACAAATGTGCTGTTTAGTCTGTCATTTCAACTAAACGGTTTGAGAGTTCCATACATATAATTCCACGGCCTTAATTGGTCTATTTTGGGATTTGAGACTTAACAAGAAAACAAATACACTTTGGATTACCTGATTGAAATTTCGAGTAACAACTTAAAATACTTTATTTAATCTGAAAGTGGTCGAACAATTTATAAAGATGACCTTTACTTTCAAATTCACAACAAAATTTCATAACAAACCTTTCTATGTGATTTGGTCAAACATGGACGACAAGAAACTTCTAGTGTCGGCCAACCACACCCCGGATAGAGATGCTCTAGTACAAATTAATATTAACAATTTATAAACATGTTTGAGAATGACTCATAACCATAAAGTAGTAGGTGTAATATAATCTGATCTCTAATAAACCAATCTAAAAGTACAGCCACGTTTTAGGTTTGCATACTAAAAAACTAATTAATGTATTCATGTGTTGTATTTCCTTTTGTTTTTAACTTCATTTTAGCAAATACTGTTCTTGAGTTTAAGATAAGTCTAACCTCAAGAATATCTCCAATATTAACAACAAAGGCATCTGGAAGAAAATTGACTGGGATCCAAACGCCATTTTTCTTAACTTGCAAACCTTCGACGTCGGTTACTTGGAGAAGAATGGTAATTCCAGCAGCGTCCGAGTGAGGAGTTAGACCGATAACTAGATCCGGTTGTGGGCAAGGCGGATAATAAGTCATCCTAATCGATTGCATTCCGTCTTCAAAAACATCTATCATCTCTTGCTTGTCAATTTTTACCGCTTGTCCGGTTATACCAAACAAATACATAGCTAGTTTTTGCAATTCACTCAAATAGTTCTCCATGGTGTCTCTGTTGAAAGAATTGAATGTTAAAACTTTATTATTTTGTTCCTAATCACATATTATGCATTAATTATTACCGATCGATACAACTAGAATAAATACAAAGGAAACATAATCAAACTGCAATGAGAATCATTACAAAAGAAATCAAATCATATCTAAGATTCATAAATTTTATTTCTTTTGTTCTTAATCAATCATATTTTAGATAAACATATTTGATAAGTCAACGCCCTGCTTGCGGTGCGCGCATATAATGTATATATGTGTGAACCCTCGGGTGGGCAAAAGTAAAATTGCACTAATTTTGACGTTATTTTACTAATCTCGTGAAAATAACGTTAAAAGTGGCGGAAGGTTAATCAGGCATCATGTGGTGGCGTTGATAGCCGAAAGACAAGGGCACATGCACCGATCAGCCGGTGTCCCGATGATTGAGTGTTATGTGCCTTATGTCCAAGGCTTGATGCAAAACTACTATCGAGCCGGGGGTCTCACCGGAAGCAGCCTCTCTATCCCTATGGGATAGAGGTAAGGCTGTCTACATCTTACCCTCCTCAGACCCTACCATAGCATTGCTATTGGTGGGATATACTGAGTACGATGATGATGATGATATATTTGATAAGTCAAACATTAACAGTCTTTTTATAGTTAAAAAGTAATATTGTTGGCCAACTATCATGAGCCCAATTGCATTTTAATAAACATAGAGACACAAGTGATGAGTGTGCTATATCTTTTAAAAATTGAATAGGTTTATAAGTAATAATCAAGACTATAGATAAGAACAACAGAAAGACCTTAGAACTGGTGGGAATTCTGGAAGTAAGTGTGATTTTCTTCTATGAACAGGATTGGTGATCATATAGAACCGATCAGCCCAGTCAACTTTCTGATCTTGTGTATGAAGTATGGTTTGACCATAACCTTGATAATCACCTGCATCTAACTTGTACCTCAGCTTCTCTTCCACAGGCATGTTGAAAAAATTCAACACTTCTTCTTTCATTTTCTTTATCAACAATTTATCAACTCCATGGTTCACTAGCTACAGATTAATTCAATTTATGACATGGAATATAATATATTAGACATAGAACATATGCTATATTTAATTATTTATAACATAAAGATACTTAACTTGAAATATCCCCCATTCTTGGCACGCGGCACGCAGGTTTATTAATGGATCTTTGTCGGGTTCTAGCACTATATTGTTGAAATCGTTCATGTCAATGACCGGGATAGAGGGCAAAGGCAACGAGTGGTTAGAAACAAAGGTCGGTTCTCGATGATCCTGAACGTAGCGTTGAGGGACATGATTTAGTTTGAGTTCTTTTGCAAGCTCTTGTAAACTCACATGGCTTTGTGGCAATGGTTGTGGAGAATCCATATATTTCTGAATATACTATGTTTATGCTACAAATGAGAATTCAGTGTGGTGAAAGGACAAATTCTAGTATTGATTTATATATAGAAAAATAATTTCATATATGAATGTGACATGACATGACATGACAACATATATAGCACATGTGTTGCATGGGACTTGATCAATATGGTAAGTTATATGGATAATTCATTTTCAAAGAAAACTCTCAATTAAAAATTCTTTCTTTGGAGGATTTCATACAAATTTGTGTATAATTTCCCCCAAGATCCATGTCATTGGGTTTTCCACCAATGTAATTTTTTTAAGTCTTTGATCATTAAAATACGATTAAATAGTTTTAATGACAAAGATGTATATTGACGTTGTCATCAACATACACCTATGTTTAAAACTATCGTAATTTTAACACCGACTAATTAGGGGGCAAAGCACCGGCCTAGTGACAAGGGTGGACCGTGTCTTTGTGGTCCAGAGTCAAGTGACCCTATAGATTCACTTCATATGGCATGTGTACATCCAATTAATGATTAAATATTGGATTGATATAAACGAAATCTATTTAAAAAAAAACAAATATAATGCAAAGGGAACGCTTATTTTGATAATATGATTTTGATGTGATATTTGTAATATGTAAGTGCTGATACATCTCCGGTAAGGGTAGCGACGTTTCACCAAGAAACGTGTCGCTTCGTTTATAGTTTAAATAATTACAAAACTTCTTACTTGCATTTTAGGCACTAACGTTCTTAATTTTGTAATTAAAACATCTGCCTACTAATAATGGAAAGATGGGCATATTAATAATTAGGTGTTCTTTATCATACTCTTAGATCCCAACTGATCAAATTAGGCATTTAAATGGCTTTGTTTTGGGTTTAAGTTGTATAACAAGACTTAAGTTTTGTTTCTATTAGGTAAATAATACGTACTCCATGTTATCATGCTAGGTAGAATCCATAATGAAATGAGTAAAGCGTTGATTACAACGGTCAGTTGTTAACAGCTACATTATTTACCTTTTTGGGTTTTAAACACCCCCTACAATGACATACGTAAATCTTCAACAATATGATCTATGTGGTTACAGAATTTAACAAACTTTAATAATTGCAATAATTCGTGAATCAAAGCCAATAACTTAAAGTAAATCAAGTTTGGGCAAACTCGATCTTACCAACAAGATCAAATCGACATTCGAGCAAGTTGGGTTTTTTTATTTGTGGTGTGTGTGTGGGTGAGTGGGGTGGGGTGGGGTGGGGTTGGGGGGTGGGGGGTTTTCAATTTGATTCGTCATTAACCAAAAGAAAAAATCCAATAAATAAAAACATTATTTGATCAAGACAATATTAACACATGATTTACATTGATTGAAGCCTTAAAACGAATGCACGCCAAAAAACCTCTATAATAAAAAAGGTCAAGCATAAAAGCTAATCAAAATTAAAATATAAAAAAAGTCAAAATAATTAAAACTTAAAATATTTAAAATAAAATATCGAGTAGCCATTATTTACAATACTACGTTATAAATTTTTAATTGAAACCTTGACTAACAAAAGATAATCCTACCTCTAGATTGTAGTTTTTAGACATGACATGTGTCATGTTAAAGCGTTCGTAGGTTTTCTTAAGACTTTGCTCATTTTTATTCAAATCCTTATTTTTCAATATATATTTATTGCTAGTACGTCAGATTAATCTCGTGTATTTCACATGTTAAGTAAAATATAACGTAATTTGTTAACACATTCATTCGTCAAGATAAACTTTATCGTGACAATTTTAACTCATCTTGTCAAGTAATTTTAGAAAAATATATATATACTTTGTAAAATTCATAAAAATATGATTGTACCACTTAGTTGAGAATAAACAAAATTTTAAACTAAAAAACAATCAATTCCATATTTAAGTCCCACTGATACAAAAAGAAGAAAAAAAGGGATGATAGGATGGGTTAGTGGTCGGTCAGTGATTAAAATTAACCGCTAAAAAAAGATATGATATAAGAGTTCATAATTAAATAATAAGTATTTATAACTAATATGTAAATTCAGATAGAGATGGGAAAACGCAATTGAATAGGATTAAAAACGTGTCACATGTCCTCCAAGATTTTTATTTATTAGTATAGAGACGTTGTCAACATATATATGAACCGGCATTGATGGTTATACTTGACCCACTCTTAATAAATACCATGTATATATTATACACACGTTGAACATATTTGAATTTTCAGATATAATACTGAAAATTTTATTTGAGCTACATAATATTAGACGGGTTCAAAAGTTAATATCGACCATGGCTTAATGTTTAAAATGTAAAGTGTTTAGTGTTTACAAGAAAATATATCACTCATCAGTGTGCACCACATTTATAATTTTAACTGATAGGCCGTTCAAAAAAATAAAATTATTTCAACTTATCCATGAAACTAAAATCCATATAAAGTTATAAACACAATATTAGACTGCTCGCTATGGGGCGCCCATGGCTGAGGTGGCGGGCGCCGTTGGGCGCCGAACACCGCCGTGGGGCGCGGTCCAACCAAGGGCGCTGAAGGTTGGATGGTTCCAACGGCCGGCGCGGTTGATGGTGAATGTGGGTCCCCCTCTCACACACACATACATACATATGCATATATATAGGGGCGCCTTTTGGGGCATTAAACCATAGCGAGGCGGGCTTCGATGCCCCTTGTTACTTACGTGGCGGTGACGTGTCACGGTGAAGGGGCTTCGAAGCCCCCTCACCATAATGACCAGTCTTAGTGACCAACATATCAATAGTATCATAATAAATTCTCAAACAAATAGTAACTTTTACAAATATGAGAATGACTAAAATTTTGACATCATGATGCTGATAACCATGGTGGTTCATAACATATAATTTTATTATTTTGTTTAGAGGTCAAATTAATAGAGCACCTGTGACTGAACCATATATACTAATTAGTCAGGAAAGTTCCAAATAGTGGCTTTGACGACGGGTCATTTCAACGTTTGTGAAGGCGTAAAACGGACTAAAATGTTGAGGCTTTTTTCAAAAATCTATTTGATGTAAGCCCTCATTTTTCCTAGGCTTCAGACTGAAAATAATAAAATAATAAGTTTATAGATGGTAGAGTTAAAAAAATTTGTGTTGCTTTAACCTTTTAGAATGACCTGATTCAAACTTTCGAATTTTATTTGACATTATAAAATATCTAACTATAAATAATCTAATATTCTAACTATAGATCATCATTAGCTTATGTCCTTATTTTTATTTTTTATATTATGCGACCCTAATACAAAGATAAATCATTAATAACATGAGCATCACTCTTAAGTTATGACACATCAACAAGTTCTTTAAAAAATGCCAATTATAAAATATATAGTACATAACCCATATAAAATTGGAGGCCTACAAATATTGGAGGTCCAAAACCACTGTCTTATGTGGTTGGCCCATGTTCCGGAACTGTTCGATGGTAACTATGGTATCAACACTCATGGGGCGGTAATGATTGGTGTGGTGGCAGGTATAGTTGTCCTTGCCGTAATACACATCGCCATCATGACCGTCATTAGCTATGGTGTCGCCACCACCACCATCACTGATCAACGTCGCCACCTTCACAACCACGGTCCCGTGGAGACAAAGATAATTAAAATTCATAAGAAATCCACCAGGCACTTTATTTTAGAGATCGGAACCCAAATAATTGTATCCTAGAAAGGCAAATAAAACCCAAAAATTCAATATCCTTAATATTATTTGTATCTCCCTCAACAGTCAACACTAGGAACTTGAACTAGGAAGGTGCATTCTTCTTATTAAACTGTAACGTGTAATCATTTAACAGATATGCCATATACTATTAATAAGTAAAATTTTAAAATATTTTGAATGATTAAACTACTATATTTTAATTATTTCAAAATATTATCTTAATGGATCAATCTTCACGTTGGTCAATTTTAATTTGATATTTCAAGATTTTTTTATTCAATATTGATCCCTACTTTGTCGAGAGAAACGGGGCAAGTGATATTGTCGAACACCAATTGAAGAATATATTGTGTGTTTGATAGATTTTATTCCCTCTAAATAATTCATAGTATTTCACATGTCATTTATGCACATCAAACGCTTGTTGTCTTAATAAATAAATAATCAAATTTGATATTTGTATATATATGTACCAATTATTATACGTATGTTAAGGTATAGCATATAGATTTTGACTTTACAAGCAGAAAATATATTAGTTGATACAAACGAATCAAATATCAACATTTAATGGGGACTTGGGAACACTTTTCGTCCTGAAAAGAATGACCTATTTCATTGTAAAATCAAATATCAACATCAAAAATCGTAAGCTTTTTTTAAAAATGGGTATTGGCTTTTAATACTCCTAAGTTTTTTTAATTAACTGATAGCACACTCAACTTTCACTTTATTACACACATCTCTCAACTTTGACCATGTTTGTCTTTGTCACTTCCTCGCTAACCGACGAATAACGTCGTTAGTGGAGATGCTGATGTGGGTGTTCATTTAACTGAGTTGGCATGCTTATGTATTATGTGTAGGTCTCACAAGGCCATCTCATCTTCTTCTTCATCATATTAGCCCTAGTCACCTCCATCACCATCCATTGATCTCTACCGCCACCACCAACCTCCACCAGCACTCATCCTCCATCTCCTCCACCACTCACCAAATTACATTCAACTCCTTTACCATCAATGACCCTGGTGGTTAAGCAGGCTACATATAAACGTCCTAGGTGTGCTCCAACAATAGGAGTCGCCAACGGGGTATAGGCTACTGTTGTACAGCGGTGGCGGGAAACAACCCGTTTTTCCGATATCAGAGGTGAAGGTATGTAAATCGGTTCAGATCAATGACGATAGTGGTGGTTCCTAGCTGGATCTAAGATGAAGTATTTATATGTCTCAAATCTGAATGATTACAACTCTGAAAAATCTAAGGGTGTCGTTGAGATTCGAGGCAGTAGTGGTAGGATAACCATTGTAGGTTTATTGGATTTTAATAATCCCTAATGACTAGTATTGGCCGATAATAATCCTCATTCATTTTATCGCCACTGACGGTCCCAATTTAGAAAAGCATGCCATTGAGATTCATGTCTTCTCTTTTCGGCTGGGCGTTGAATTCTCGGGTCAGATTCGGACGTGACCTTGGTTATGAACGTCTTCAGGTCCAAACAACTTGATTTTTTTTAACTGGAAGTCCAAACACCCAAACTGGATTTTAATAATTCCTCGGCGGCAGGGTCGTCTCAACGGTCGTGTAGGCCCTTGTTTCTTCTACCCCCTGTCGAGGAATCTCGATGACATCCTCACTGGCATGCTCGACATCACCATAGTTTAAGTTGAAGTTACGAGCATCGAACCTCAGTGTATCTGGATCAACTGGAGACGAGGTCTTAGACCTTTTTCATGGCCTTCGACTTTAGGAGACGGCGGCGGTTATGGGGCACCACTTAGGGTGAAACTTCAGACGATCCCAACAACTCATGTAGTTGAAGCTCGGCCTGCTTTGATACTCTATCAACGACTTTTCAATGATCTCCGCATCAACGGCGCCACTATCCCCATGCCTCTTTATTCCGACCGTAAACCGAATGAAAAAGTTGAAAACTCGAGTTTATGTCGGTCCATTTTGACATTATTGAATCTTTTCTCCGGCGCGAGTCTCCTCCAATTTCTTTAAAGATCTCCAAAACAAATTCCCAAAAAATGTTGGACGCTTGATAGTTGGCTAAAAAAATAGTTAAAAAAAATATTACTACAACTTTAATATTATTTTTTGTTATTAGTAAAATAAGAATACTTTTAAACACTTAAACATTCGGGATCTTCCAATACCGCAAGCCACACCCGTGAAAGGTATTCATTTCACACTCGTCCGATGTACATGCTATGGTTTCCTTTTTAGCCTAAGGTTCGCTAGGGGGTTTCTTTGTGTGTTTCTCTCATGTGCGCCTCCGCCTTTTTCATGTTTGCTCGACCCAGCACGAGTCTTCGGATCGGGTTGTGTCTCCGGCACCGTCTCTTCTTCATCTTGTTCTAAACCGGACATCGTGCTAGGATTCTGGAAACTGACCATCATGTTCGGGAATGGAAAACCGAAGCAAGCAGTTGCATGTATGCCCTCATGCTTGGGTCGTAATTAACACCGACTGGGTACACATATTGATTTGGGTACGGATCTTGAGGGGCCGGTTGGGTGGTGTTCGGTTGTAGATTATTTGGGTCGGGATTGTTTGAGTCGGGTTATCAGGAGTATTGACCGAAACCGAGCATATGATTGTTTATTGGATTCATATTTGTCGGAAGAAAGTGGATGAGAAGGTAAAAGGTGGTGAAGTTGGTGAGTTATTATATATCAGATAAATTTTATTTTATTTTTAATATTACCGTTAAACCAACGGTCAAGTTTTTTAAAAACTTGTACGATACGAACATTATGTAGGAAACGCTAGGAAAAACCCTTCACCCAAAACGCCAGGGGGGTGCCCCGTGTTTTTGGCCTCAAAACACAATCATTACAGACGATCTTAGTTTGATTTATCACAACGAAACAAAGTGGATTGAGGTCTCTTATATGGTCTTTCTAGATTGATTGATGCACCTCATCTTGTATAATTATTACAAGTAGTTGTCCACTTTCGTATCACTACTACACAAACAAGTATTAGCTATGAATTTTTTGCTACGGAAACAATCGGTGGCAAATTTTGCTACGAAGTAGCTACGGATTAGCTATGGACACATTTTGCTATGATTTAGCTACGCATATTCCGTGGCAAAAAAAAGTTTGTAGCAAAATCCATAGCAATCTTGAAAAAATAAGTATAACAAATATGAACTCATAAAATCGGTAGCAAAGTACGTAGCAAAATCATGAAAGCATATATTGAGAAATTCATAGAAAAATATATAGTAAAATCTGTAGCAAAGCCCGTAGCAAACTTAAGAAAATAAAAATATTAAAAAAGTAAATTCGTTGCAAATTCCATAGCAAAGTCAAAAAGATAAATTTTAAAACTAATTTGGTAAAATATGTAGCAAACTTCGTGGCTAAATCATGAAATCAAATATTTAAATTTTTTAACAAAGTTCGTAGCAAATGAAGAAACAATTATGTAAAAAATAGTTTAATAATTCCTTAGAAAATTTATAGCAATATCGGAAAATAAAATATTTAAAAGTAACTAGAATAAATTAGTAACCAGACACTAGACAAGTACACTAGTAAGACATGTTGGTTTGAATTTATCAAGCGGTATAATTAATTTAATAATTTAAAAACATATTAATTTAATAAAATATGTCGCGGGTAATTGTTGATTTATAAAATCAAATGCAACATCTTAATATCTTATAATTACCTAAAACGACTAGCCATAAGACCTAAAAAGTCCATTTTACCTCCTTTAAGAGCTATTATATGATACCTGAGATCCAATATGACTAATAAGATTTGCATTATTGTAACTCATTTGGATGATTTATGTTGGTTCAAGTGAATTTGGCTACTCAAAGTCTTGATTGATCAAACAATGACAATTTTTGTTATTCAGGACTATAGATGACCATCATTTATCAAATCTTATTTATCAAATCTTACACGTTAATACCTAATATGACCTAATACGACAAATTATGATCCACTGAGTGATATGATGAATTTGATAATACGTTATACGAGCCAAGATCTAGTCGCTAACACAATACATCTAGACGATTACGTTAAATTGATACTTTATTGAAACGTTTAAAGGATGAATACATTAGATAAGTTATGGAGAGAATCCGGCATGGTAACGGCATGTTAACACATTAAGCATGGATCTCTTCTGCTCCATGAATAGGATTGCCTATTTATAGGCACATACCCCATTCATTAACATCACTAACGAATGGGGTGGTCCCATTCACGAATGAGCTCTCATTCGTTATATTCCATCACAAATGAACTCTTACTTTAACGAATGAGCCGCCATTCACTAAATCCCTTAGTGAATGGGCTCCTAACTTAATGAATAAGCAGCTAGTTTAACGAATGGACCACATTCGCTATACAATCCAAAGCGAATGGGCCATATTACATTATAGCATATTGACTAAACTACCCTTTACTTATTCGATCGGATGCGGACTACGAATCATGCACTAGTATAATTTGAAGGCTTCATAAGCCTCAAAACACGTATGACCCGTTATAATTCATTACCATCTATCTTGGTCAACCAACGTCAAACTTGGTCAATTTTTTGGCATGATAAGGATTGTTCTGTTCCCACTAATAGCGAGTATGACTTAAGATCCAACATCACTTTTCTGGACATGTAAGACTCGCTGAATTCATTGCGGCATGTCTTGTCAACCAAAGTTAAACTTTCTCAATAAGATAAAAACTGGTCAAACAAGGTCTATCTTGATCACTTGAGGTCAATCATATGAACAAATTTCACCAAGTATAGCGTATTAAATGGAAATATGACTTAATAAGGCCAACAAGTCCCATTAAGAGTTATGGTGATTCTTAAGGTTTAAAATATAACTCCTTAAGGCGTGCAACCCATTTAAACTTAATCAAATCAAACTTGGTCATTCATGGTCAATCACATACTTCATTACATCTAACGCACTGAAACTTGATATAACGTAGTTGTGTTTGGCATGTCCCTTTAAGATTTATCATGACTCTAAAGTACATTTTGCAATTCACAAAGTTTTTATCGGTTAAGATTTGAAGACTTCAATTATTTTTCTAACTAAATGTTTTAATCAAAAAATATTGTGCATTTATATTTTATTTTTATGTTTGTAAAAGTTTGTTACCAAGTCTTATAGAAACTTGTATTAAATGTTATAATTCGTATGTTAAGCCCACTATTTTTCAAATAATTTTTAAAAACCTATCCCACCTAAATCCCCCGCTCATTTTATCTAAAAAAGTCAGTTTCCTCCGATTCGCCAAAAATTTCGGTGTCCTCCAAATCATATTCCCCACTTACCAAAATCATGTCTCGAAGCGATTACAGAGATTTAATTCGATTTCATAATGTCGAAGACCGGTAAAGGCCAGCGTGAAGCCGTTGTCCCAGTGAAGCCACGACTTGAATCTCGGTCCCGCAACATGAAATCCCTGGTGTGATTCTGATTATGTGGATGATGAATCACCTTCAGGTAGCACCTCCAACTCTCATTCAATCGATACCGATAATAAACATATCATGAGTTTATGGTCAATGTTAATTCTTTTGTGGGTTTCTACTGTGAGACTGTACAAAATAATAAGTTTTAAGATATTTTGTTTCTTGAAATTCATTGTTTGCAGGCTGTATCTCAAATGGTGATGTTCAGTACGAAGTTGTGGAGGTGAGTTCACTGGTCTTTTTATTGCTCTTATCGTTCACTGGTCTTTATGTATTTAGTTTATAAAGAAACACCAGTCGAACCCGGTCAGATTACAAGTAACCTGAGGGTTAGATAGACGTTTCCCACGAGGGGTTAATTCCGGCAAGATGGTTCTTCCGATAACCTGCAAAACAGACACCGTGAGCTCGTCACTAAGAAAGGGGGGGTTCCTCCTTGTGACCACCCTCCGGCGTGAGAATCAGTCTATATTACTCTTTGAATATAAAAGTATATTAGTAATACTAGAGCAGTTATCAGGTAAATTATACAAGATATTAGATTATGTAAGATGATGAAATGATAATACCATTTGATGTCTTTTATAGTCGAAGGTGGGTTTCCAAGGAGGTTTAGCCGGCCTAGTACTCTGCCAACTGTGGCCTACGCACGTGCTCTGCTGGTAATTGGTGGATAGGTAGCGGCTGACAGTGACCAGGCGTGCTATTCACTTTTCCTTTTCCACCAACTACAGGCTAGGCACGTGGTATGGCAGGAGTTGGTGAGCAGGCGGCGGCTATTGGTCACAGTGCTGTGGCGTGTTGTCTGCCATGCTGCTGTCAGTGAGCTGTCGTATCCTTGGTCAGATTTTTTGTCCATACCTCGTCAGGTATCACACAAAAGATCCTCCATTATTATACGGACTGGCTCATTTAGGCGGGAGTTTTCCCCCTCCCGCCTTTATGCGGGAATGTTCCCGACTTTGCTCATTCCTTCTTCAGGTGACTACTGAATTATTATGAGTGTTAAGCCTTATGCGTGTAGCCATGCTGCGCGGGTGGCCAGTCCCTAATGGCGGGTACCCACGCCTGCGGGAACAGGCGGGTTACTTGGAAACCATAGGGAGGCATTTCCTGCAGGACCAGCTTGCGTACCGCATGTGAGGTCGTCACAACTCTGAGCGTGGTGGGTCCTGCGGGTTTGGTAGGTCGCGGCGCAGACGTCCCTATGGTGAAGTCTGCGTGTTCAACTGCGCAGACGTCCGTTTAAGGAGTCTTGCGTGTTCAACTGCGCAGACGTCTCCTTTTAAGGGAGTCTTGCGGGTCCTAACCACCTCTGCTGGGACCTACCTCTTCAAGTCCCCCCAGTCCAATGTTCTTCTCATGAATGTTTAATAAAGTGAGGTGAACTTTTGGACTTAAGCAAGGGGTTTTTGAAAAGGGTTTAGTTTTATGGGTTTTCCGCGGGAAGTCTTACCCACGGGTTTCCCAATGTCACGCAGAATTTCCCAATGTTCTGCTTGATCTCTGGGATGATGCGGATAGGTCTGTAACCTCCCCGCAAGTCAGGAGCGTTTAGAACCTTTTGTGTAGATTCTCCATGAGGTCTTGGTGGTTTTGAACATAGTGATCAATCATGTTATAACCACCAATTCCATCCTGAAGTTTCAAACAATCTAGTTCTTGACGTTCCCGCTATGCGGGGATGTTAATCCCGTTTCTGCAAGCATGGCCCAGAAGATCCTTCTTGGTTTCAATTCCCATGGAGTGCTCGGTATGCGAAGGGTTTTGCCTTGACGCTGTACCCGCACTTCGTCTTATTAGTTACTTTACTCCCAAGGTATCCCTGGCATTAAATCCCTGCAGGGCTAGGTGCGTGAAGGGTTTTGCCTTAACACTGTACCCGCACCTGACTTATGGTTGCCGAGGTGTTCCTGGCGTTTAATCCCCTGCGGGCGCTAGGTATGTGAAGGGTTTTGCCTTAACACTGTACCCGCGCCCGACTTACAATTGGGTGCCGAGGTATGACTTTTTACGGGTGTTAGGTATGTGAAGGGTTTTGCCTTTACACTGTACCTGTGCCCGTTTTGTAGTTGGGTGGAATGCCAAGATATTCTCGGCTTCACTTCCCTGCGGGTGCTAGGTATGTGAAGGGTTTTGCCTTTACACTGTACCCGCACCCGACTTCATAGTTGGGTTTTTCCGGTTTCCGTGCCCTGCGGGTGTTAGGTACGTGAAGGGTTTTGCCTTAACACTGTACCCGCACCCGACTTCATAGTTGGGTTTCTCCGGTTTCCGTGCCCTGCGGGTGCTAGGTATGTGAAGGGTTTTGCCTTAACACTGTACCCGCACCCGGCTTCATAATTGGGTATTTTTGGCCTCTGTTCCCTGCGGGTGCTAGGTATGTGAAGGGTTTTGCCTTAACACTGTACCCGCACCCGACTTACGGTCAACTGGATAGCCAGGGTAAGGGGTTTTTTCCCGCTTACTTTTCAAATCTTTTTGAATCTTTGAAATTTGAAGAGTTGGTGAAAGGATAAGAACAGTTGTCGTGCGACAGTTTCTTCTGACTGTGTCAGGACGTGCAGGAAGTTATGGCGACGTGACATTATATGGTCATTCCAGACGCTTTTTACGGCGCGTGGGCGCGATTTTTCGGGCGCGTGGCCGCAAAATTAATGGCACTCGTCCTGTCAACAGCTGTTGCCAGCTTGCCTGGTGCCACATGTCATGGTTTCATTGCACCTTCAATTTCTCTCTCCTTCGCATTAAATTCACCGCATTAATTGCGATCACTATATAAAGGGGAAGAGGGTCCTTTGTAATTCACATCTTCACTTCTTCTCTTTCATCTCTAAGGCGATTCTGGTGAATACTCCCTTATTCAGTTGAGCATTCCTCCGAAATCGTTTCTTCTTCCTCTGCAATATGTCTTCCCATGATGCTGAAGCTGTAGCCGACGATAGGAGTACTGCTGGCGAGTGCCAGTGTGCTCTACCTGTCGATCAGTACCAGTACGTCGTCAGGAAATTCATGCTTGAGTCTCTTGAGCCTGAGTTTCTTGAGCCTGAGTTTCCTGAACCCCACCAGACTGTGTACGATGCCCCCAGCGGCAAGATCGGGGTATATGCTGCATTATTTGTTTATGGGAACCTTAGGTTCCCATTGACAAAGTTTGTGTACCGTGTCCTGGAGAGGCACGGTGTGCACCTGACCGAGGTGCATCCGATGGCGATTGCCAAGATCCGGCACTTCGAGTGGGTGTGCCGGATTCTGGGTATTGAGCCCTATGTGGACCGCCTGATGACCTTCTATACTTGGAGGTGCATCCAGGGGTGGAGCGCAGAGGAGTACCCCTCCGCCGATGACGGTAGGCCCGGTCAGCCTACCTGAGGCAACGACCCAGGCGCCTGCGCCTGCTTCCGCTGGATCAGTTGCTCACTCCTTTGAGCCGACTGTTCCAGCCGAGATGACGTCACCGCCGGTGGTAAGTGCGATTTTTACAGCATCTTTTACCGAGCCGGCGGTTACGATTGCTGCGGAATCTGCGGCGGTGACCGCGGCGGCGACCACGGCGGCCGCTACTATGCCTCCGCCACCGGCAACGACGGCCGGCCCATCAGGTACGCGCGGGGCTTCTCGCCAATCTTTGTCACCTTCCCATCTGCCCGACCTTTTGGATGGATTTCCCTTAGGTTCAGGTGATGGGTTCGGTGGCTATCGGCCTGTGATCGACCCTACAGGTGCGTAGGGTTCTTTTGGCCTTTATATTTTTTCTTCATCTTTTCCTAACTGCTTTGTTTCTTTTGCAGTGCCGGATTCCAATGAAGTGTATGTTCCGCGATGGAACATCCGCCGAGGAACAACCCTTCGTACCCCTGTGGAGTGCGTGGAATGGGCTCGCCACGCTGCTCCCCATGGTGCGTTGGGGGAAGCCATGGCTAGCTACCAGGAGGGTAGGCTAACCAATGAGCTTCGGGTTCTCCAGGCCCGGATGTAGCCGCGCGTCGAGCTGCTTTGTCGTGAAAACGACAAGTTGAAAGCAGCTCGCGCCAAGGAAGTATCTCAAGCGCGGGCTCTTCGGGAGGAGAACCAACAGTTGGCCGCAGCTGCTGCGGAGAAGGAGAAGGCCTTCAAGGCCCTCGAGGTTGAGGTTCAAGCGCGACTCGAGGCCCGCTCCAAGGCTGCCCAAGCTGTTAACGAACAGCTTCGGCTGGCTAAGGAGACTGCGAGGAACGCAACCGAGAGGGCCACCAAGGCTGAAGCCGTTGCTGAGCCTTTACGCGTGGAGAACGAGGAGCTCAAGGCCAAATTAGAGGCTCTCCAACGTGCTCATGATGCCTTGGCGATGGAAGATGCCAAGAAGCTCCAGGAGATCTTGGACCAGAGGGGCGTGCTTGACCATACCGAGCGGAAGCTTAAGGGCGTCGAAGAGGCTGCCGCAAAGGAAGTGCTACTTGCCAACCTTAACAAAAGCGAAGCCGAACGCGCCTGCACCCAAGCTCAAGCCGCCCTTCAAGAAGCTCTGGTTGCCAAGGAATGGCTTCTTCGAGAAGCGTTGTCTCAGGTATGTTTAGCTTTACGTCTTCACGCTTTCCTTTGTACATAGAAAAGGTGTTTGACACTTGTATTTTCTGTAGGTTGTGCATCGGGTCTTCTCAGAGACTACTTACGATGATGCCATGAGCGCAACCCTCAACGCTTCTCATGAGGATGGGGAAAAGGCCGGCTTCCTGCTTGGTCTAGGGTTCGTTGAGAAAGGCTTCCCGCCTTCTAACTTCCCTTTGTTCGATGTGGACACCGAAGCTGCATATGACCAAGCGGTGAACCAATATGCCGCCTTCCCGCATCCGGTGGTGGAGAAGGTGAACGAAGTCGCTGCTGCTGATGATGGACTTGCTATCCTCAAGGCTTTCCTTGAACCGCCACGCTCTACTGATGGGGCGGGCCCAAGTGGAAGTGGTCCTGAAGCTTGATTCTGAAGATCCCTTCCCGCCGCTAGGATAGACTATAGATTTTGTTTTGTAGGCGGGTAGTTACCCGCCCATTCTTGTAATATATCTTTCGTGAAATACAAATCTTTTTGCGGATAAGACTGTTATTTCCTTTGGGTTCATTGCTTTATAAACCTTATATGACTTGCATACTTAGTTTAAATTAGCGATTTCCCAAGTGTTTAGAATAAGTTAACCTTGAATGTGGTTGACAGTGGTTGAAGTTTTGCTTCCCCCTTTGTGAGTGTGCGGATAGGACCGGCACTTGCACTTGGTAGGATGGCTAAACTTTACCTGTCTGACCTGCGCGTAGGTTTTTCCTTATCCTTTCAGAATGACTTTTAACCGTTCGACGCGCGGTTGTTAATGAGTTAGTGTTCAGCTTCCGCTACCAGGATTCATGCGGGTATACCGGCACTTTCACATAGTGGGATGGCTGAACTCTTCCCCTTTAACTGTCCTGCGTGAAGGTCTTGTCATTTTCTGGGTTTATGCAGGTTTTGCCGCCTTTCTCACGCAACGATTCTTCACTTGATGCGGTGAATACCGACATTAGTGTTCGAATCGACCGTTCAACGCGTGGTTGTTAATAGGTTAGTGTTCAGCTTCCTCTACCAGGATTCATGCGGATATACCGGCACTTTCACATAGTGGGATGGCTGAACCTTTCCCCTTTAACTAACCTGCGTGAAGGTCCTGTCGTTTTTTGGGTTTATGCGGGTTTTGCCGCCTTCCCCACGCAACGACTCTTGATGCGATGACTACCGGCATTAGTGTTTGAATCGACCGTTCAACGCGTGGTTGTTAATAGGTTAGTGTTCAGCTTCCTCTACCAGGATTCATGCGGATATACCGGCACTTTCACATAGTGGGATGGCTGAACCTTTCCCCTTTAACTGACCTGCGTGAAGGTTTGATGCTTTTGGGTTTGTGCGGGTTTTGCCGCCTTCCCTGCGCAACGATTCTTCACTTGATGTGGCGGATACCGGCATCTCCATGTGCAAAGTTCATAAAATAAAAATGTAAAATCATCAGCTTCAATTTGAAGGAGAATCGTTTCCATTTGAAGTGGCTCTAGGCCTTTTCTTTACAAATTTGGAATTGATCTACATAAACTGTGTAATTGAGCTCCCATTAGACGTGGCTTGGATGGGAGCATCATCGAGCCGACATGTATCTTGTTCGGGATCTCGTTGTTTACGCAGTATGTAGTCTCCGTTGAAGCTGCGATTTTATTCGTGCGTTTCCCCAGCTGGGGCTCACGCATCAGCCTGCTCGACGCTCACTTCGCCACAAGGTGCGCGAGTGTCCCATCATTGACAAATGCTTCGACCAAGTCCTTTACGTCTAGGCATTCTTCCGTGTTGTGACCTTTGATTTTGTGAAAATCACAATACTTTCTCCGGTCAGCATTGTGGCGATGTCGGATGTATGGAGCCTTCGGCCACGGTAGCTCCTCCGTGGCGAATATCTCGGACACACTCTTTGTGAGTGGCGTCCACCTGGAGTTCTTCTCCGGTTTCACGTTATCTCTTCCGCCCAACCGATGTTGGAAGCCGGACGGGGTGTCAAAGTTTACCCTTGACTGCCAAATGCCCAGCTTCCGCTTTTTGTTCAATCGGGCGGTAAGGACATTGTTTTCCCTCGTCCTCTGGGTGTAGAGGTTCGTGCTCTGCGGAAGATCTCTGCCCAGTTGCCTCTCAGTTTCCGCAAAGCGTTTAGCTGCGGTCATGATGGCATCCCATGTGGATGGCATGCCATCTTTGCCTGTTAGGGTGCGGATGAGTTCCGGGTCGTTTGCGCCCTGGATGAAAGCGGCTGCGAACGAGATCTTCGCTAACGTTGCCCAGGCTTAGCTTCTTCGAGTTGAAGCGAGTGATGAAGTCAGGCAAAGATTCTTCCTCCTTTCGGACACACTTGAGGATTGTCCACTGCTCCTCAGTGTACTTTCTTTGCTGACTAAAGTGTTGGCTGAACTTCTGTTGGAAGTTTGCCCAGTCGTAGATGTGGTGGACCGGCAGACGGTCGAACCACGCTCTAGCTGCCCCGACCAGCGTCATTTGGAACATATAACACCACGTGGGTTCCGTCCAGTTACTGACGGTCGCCCCCGCGATGAATCTGTTCAAGTGATCGTCAGGGTCAGAAATACCATCGTACGTGCCTATGTTGGACATTTGTTTGGCACTTCTTGGGGCGATTGCTTCTGCAATGTCCCTTGCGAATTTGGACGTTCCCGCCCTTGCCGCAGTTGGCGTGAATGTTTTGGAGAAGTCCCGTGGGCTGTTGCCCACGTTTATTGGACTGAATGCTTCTCCAAAACGCCTTCTCGGTTGGGAATCCGTTTCTTTACGCTTCCCTTTCGCCCTATGGCGAGGGTTCGCGTCTTCCTCGGATTCCTCCGAATCATCGTCGTATTCGAATTCTTCCACTTGTTGGAGTGAACGTAAACGTTCATCCAACTCAGCTTGGAACTCTCTTTGACGTGCTTCGGCCCACGCTTTAACCTCATCGAGTGTTCGGCAGGGGAGCCTCGTCTGTTGATTTTCTAACTGGGTATCGGTGAATCCCAGTGTCTGATTATTTACTTCACTTTCCCCGGCTTGGGTAGTTGGGGTAGTGTTCGTAAAGTTTGTGTACTCGGTATTCCCCCTTATAGCTGGGGTCGTAACTACCGGAGTCTCTTGGTTACTCGGTTTTGGGACCGGAGTATCCTTAACCATCTTTCCAGGAGTTTTGAAAAAACTGGAGAAAAATAAAGTTCTAGCTTTATGCACGGATGGCGCCAATGAAGAAACACCAGTCGAACCCGGTCAGATTACAAGTAACCTGAGGGTTAGATAGACGTTTCCCACGAGGGGTTAATTCCGGCAAGATGGTTCTTCCGATAACCTGCAAAACAGACACCGTGAGCTCGTCACTAAGAAAAGGGGGGGTTCCTCCTTGTGACCACCCTCCGGCGTGAGAATCAGTCTATATTACTCTTTGAATATAAAAGTATATTAGTAATACTAGAGCAGTTATCAGGTAAATTATACAAGATATTAGATTATGTAAGATGATGAAATGATAATACCATTTGATGTCTTTTATAGCCGAAGGTGGGTTTCCAAGGAGGTTTAGCCGGCCTAGTACTCTGCCAACTGTGGCCTACGCACGTGCTCTGCTGGTAATTGGTGGATAGGTAGCGGCTGACAGTGACCAGGCGTGCTGTTCACTTTTCCTTTTCCACCAACTACAGGCTAGGCACGTGGTATGGCAGGAGTTGGTGAGCAGGCGGCGGCTATTGGTCACAGTGCTGTGGCGTGTTGTCTGCCATGCTGCTGTCAGTGAGCTGTCGTATCCTTGGTCAGATTTTTTGTCCATACCTCGTCAGGTATCACACAAAAGATCCTCCATTATTATACGGACTGGCTCATTTAGGCGGGAGTTTTCCCCCTTCCGCCTTTATGCGGGAATGTTCCCGACTTTGCTCATTCCTTCTTCAGGTGACTACTGAATTATTATGAGTGTTAAGCCTTATGCGTGTAGCCATGCTGCGCGGGTGGCCAGTCCCTAATGGCGGGTACCCACGCCTGCGGGAACAGGCGGGTTACTTGGAAACCATAGGGAGGCATTTCCTGCAGGACCAGCTTGCGTACCGCATGTGAGGTCGTCACAACTCTGAGCGTGGTGGGTCCTGCGGGTTTGGTAGGTCGCGGCGCAGACGTCCCTATGGTGAAGTCTGCGTGTTCAACTGCGCAGACGTCCGTTTAAGGAGTCTTGCGTGTTCAACTGCGCAGACGTCTCCTTTTAAGGGAGTCTTGCGGGTCCTAACCACCTCTGCTGGGACCTACCTCTTCAGTTTATGTATTACTTATAGGTGTAACGTGGCTAAAGAAGCAAACAGTGGAGTTAAGTTATAGAGAGAAAGGAAAGGAAAGTGGAAGGAATCAAGGAGAAAATGGTGTTCCTAAGAATTTTTTTAAATGGAAATGAAATTGATGGTGTTTTCTTTCTTTCCAAATTGGGCGGAAACAGAGGGAAAAGAAATTAAACAAATTACAGTTACTATATTGCCCTCGTTTGGTTAAATCCTTTTCTATTGTTATCCAAAGCTAACCCACCATTCATCATCAAAGTACTTGATGCCCCAAGCATACCCACAGGCCACACCAGCTTTTTCAGTGTTCGTTCTTGTCAGGTACTCGGAAATTGATTTCACTTTTTTTTAGATCCGAAACTTTGTGTTTTGATTGTTTGTGGTTATGATATGTAGATTGAACTTGTGTTGTGGTTCGGATTTGGAATCGGAGTTTAGTTGACTTATTTTGAAAAGATTTGGTTTGATTTGAAATGTGATTACATTTCTAGGACATCTCTGTAATAGGATGGAATTAGGGTTGATTGTGGTTACAGTTAGGCTGAGGGGTGTGGGGCGCAAACCTGGGCGCGAGAGCCCCTCCGCTTGCGCCTCGGGGCGCTAACCCCACACCACCGGGGCGCGAGCCGGGGCGCGAGCGCGGAAATCCAGGCAGGCGTGAGTGTGGTCGCGGGAGAAGAGAGAAAAAGCTGGTGGGTTCCCCCAAAAGAGCCGTTGAGCTCCGTTTTTTTTTTTAAATTCCTTAAAACCTCTATATAATACCCCATATTACTCCCATTTCAACCATATCAAAACACAATTTCACCTTACAAACCCTTATATAATATCCCAAACTCCTATATAATACCCAAAAATGTCTGGAAATTGGTACCCAAACCTAGATTCAGATTATATTGACGACGATTTATGGTCGTCACCAGACCAACCGATGTTTTATTCGGGGCCGCAAGAAACATCCGGCTTTCAACCATCCAACATACAACCGTCTCCTAACTTTGTTGTTCCAGAGACACAAGAATCACACGGTGATGCTACGGGAGCAAGAAGACGCGTCCACCGGAAAAAACAACTTGCAACGGACGGGCCGGGACCGGCTTCGACTCCGAGGACGAAACGGAAAACCACTCCGTGGTCATCGGATGAGAAGGAAGCCTTGTGTCGGGCTTGGATAGTCATTTCTGAGGATCGGCGTTGCGGTAATTGTTTTAACGTTTTTAAAAATGATTTTTAATAAAAAAGTTAAATAAAAAAGTTAACTGGAAATCTAATTTAATTACTCATTTTGCAGCCGACTACCAAAAAAGCAAGGTTTTTTGGACAAAGGTTAGGGAGACGTTCTATACGCTCGTTGGGAGTACAGAGCGAAACGCCGATATGATTTCGGGTCGGTGGTCCGAAATCAGAAAATTTGTCGGTTTGTTTACTAATCTTTTCAACAGGAACGCCGGTCGTATGAGACCAAGTGGCAATGATGATTTGGCGGTTTACAATTTCACTGTCGAAGAGTGGAGGCAGAAGTGTTTGCGGAGGTATGGGACGGTGAAGACGTGGGACGATTTAAAGTTGTGGGAGAGGTTGAAAAGGTGTTCCAAGTGGGTTGAGCTTGTGGCGCCGGACCATGATGCGGAAGTAGGGCCGAAACGGACTAAAACTAGTTCGTCTGGAGCGTATAGCACTTCCGCCGGGTCGGATTGCCGCGTTGGATTCGACCTAAACATTGCGGGGGAGGAAACGTCTTCACCGCCGAGGAGGCGGCCATTGGGACGGGACGCCAAGGGGAAAAAACCGGCTGAGGGGGGAGCCGTAAACATCGTCGATCTTGTTGAATCCCTCAATAAATTCAACAAAACCATGGAGGTGGTCTCTAATAACAAAAAGGAAAAAAGTCGAATGAGAGATTTGGATTTCCTTACAAGAGACTTCAGTAACCTAAATCCGGTCGATCAAATGCTGATGGAAAAGCAAAAGGAACGTATCCGAAAGAGGTTGATCGAAGAAGACCAAGCCGAAGAATAAAAATAATGTTTTTTTAGTACTTTAATTTTTATTTTATTTTTAGATATTAATGTGTTTTTTTTAATGTGTGTTTTTTTTAATAATTTATGAGTTTTTTTAATAATACGTTTTTTGAATATATTTATAAAAAAATAAAAAAAAAATCCGCTGGAGCCCCTCCACACCAGGGCCAGGGGCTCCAGCGGGGGCTCCAACACCCCCCTTATCCAGTTTCTCTCTCTGCCACACGTCACAATATTATTGGCTGGAGCTCCCACTCGCACCCCCGTTAAAGCCCCCACACCCCTCAGCCTTAGTCTAGTAAGTTTTTGGTTGGGTTGTGAGCTCTATTTTGTTTGGTTTGGTGGTAATAAATTGGCTATTTAAAAATATACAATGTGCTCCATTAATTGATTTGGTTGGGTTGTGAGCTCTATTTTGCAGGGTAATGTATTTCTTATTTTTATTTTACCAAATAGTATAGTGGTAAAAGTAAAACCTTTCTTTTTTTTCCTTTCAAGTAGGGAACACACAAAATAATTGTTTTCTTTTCCTTTCTATTAAACTGGGGAACACGATATAATAACACTCTTTTCCTTTCTTTTCTCTCGTAGTTTCCTTTCCTTTCTTTTCTCTCTTTAAATGAAACTCGGGAACATAGTGTAATTGTTATGCACATGTTGCCATAAAACCTCCACTGTGTTAAGCATGAGTTTATATTGGTAAATATCATAATTGGAGAACTGATGTATTGTTTTCGAATAATTTAAATTTGTATTGTGTTACGTTTGGGTATGTTTGATATATATTATTTTATTTGTTTGGATATTTGTTCTTGATAGTATTTGTATGTATTTAGCTGAATATGAATTATTATAGGAAACAATTTGAAAATAATATGAAATAATATCCTCAAAAAAATCATAGCTGGACTCATAGCAAAAATAAATACAAAATCTATAGCAAAAACCGGTAGCAAAAACCGTAGCAAAATGTCCATAGCTAACTGTAAAATAATCGGTAACTAAAATCTGTAACCAAAATCATACTTGTAGCTAAAAATCCCTAGCAAAGTTTTGTAGCTAAAAATCCGTAGCCACTGACTTGCAACCAAATCCGTAGCAAATATTTTCCTAGCAATTTTTGTAGCTAGAATAGCAACGTCTCTTTTTGTAGCAAAAACCTTTGCAAAATATGATTCTGTAGCTAAAATCCGTAGCAAGTAAATTAGCTACGAGACTTGTACCTACGAACCAAATTCGTAGCAAATCCGTAACAAAATGGGCATTAGCTACAGATTTGCTACGGATTTACCCGTAGCAAATACCTATTTTTGTATTAGTGTATGTCATAATTTTGTGAATTCACATACTTTTTTCTTGCTTCTTTTGTTTCACCTTCACCAACTCATATATATTAATTTACAACTTGCAAACTTGGAAATTCATTTCAATTTATTTTTTTCTTAAAATATCATTTTAAATTATTAAATTCTTACTATTACTAGTTATTTAATGTTTTTTTATTTAACTTGTATAATACATGAGTTTCTGATCTTTATATATAATAAACTTCCTTTACCAAAATATGATTTATTTTCATCGATCAGTCCATGATGAAGTATGTGATAGATGATTAACCTACAATACAAGAAAGTCAACATTTAATCATAATTTAAACAACGTAAGAATATATATTTAAACCCAACAAAGTTGCTTGTGATGATAGATGTCACCATATTTTAAAGTGATCCTAGAGGTGCACTTAATATATTTGTATCACAGTTTCAAAACGTGCTTAACTGTTACCAATAATGCACTCATTTTTTATTATTTATCTTTAATAACAAATAATATGTAATTTTATAAAAACTAACAAGTTGTTGGAAAATACAAGAAATAAGAAATATATTGACTAGACCAACGCACTCTATAATAGTTTAATTTGAGATCACATATTATCACTACAAACATATGACTTCCAGGTGATGATCCCTCGGAAACAAGACGCGAGTACAAGATTTACCAACTGCTTATCGAGTTGAGTTGCCAACGGATGCTATCAATTACCAGACACATGTTACTGGTGAAATTTACCAACGTAACACAAGAACAATATCTGTTAGCGTATGTCCGGGACGGTTTAGTGAAGGCGTATTAATCTAGGGTCAACCCTAATTAGGTTTTACCTGTATATAAACCTCATTTTGTACTTGTGATTGTATCTCTCTGTATCACTCAATAATAAACCCTAGTTCTCGCCGGTGAATTTAGGTCAGTCTAGACTGAATCATGTTAAATCTTCATGTTCTTTATTTGCTTTCGTACATATTTGTGTTTGTGTTTAGTTCATGTGAGCACTTTAATCCCTAACAATGTCAGTAACAAATTGTGACGGATGTAGCTATCATTAAGGGAAGAGTAATAATTCACCGACGGATCACCGACATAGGCTTACCACCTACCAACATATCGCTAACGGGTTTTTCTTCTGTTTTGACCTTAGATGACTAGCCTATCGCAAAATCCCTCAGTGATCCGTCAATGATTAGTGACGAACTAGCGACACACTTTAAGGTACATTGACACACAACATAAGATTGGTTTTGGAAAAAAAAAGAGAGGAGTATTTCTAAATTTGTATGTGTGAAATATAATCAAAATAATTTGTTTTAGTACATTTGACACACAAAAACACATGATCAATGCACAACCTTACAACCTCCACGAACGTTCGTACTTAGTCATCTCACACATCACCATCACCGACACATCACAAGCCATCTCACAAACATACATACGTTTTTCATATCAACTTGCTACATTTATCTCTCATAGCCACTTTCTTTATTAACCAATTTATTTATCATGTCAATAAATTAACAATTAAGTCTTAAGTTACTTACACTTATATATTAGATTATTAAAAATTAATATTTTATAAAGTTTGAAAATTCTTGATTGTTATATTTTCTTAACAAAAGATTCTCAACGGTTTTAAGCAAGCATGCATGCATGCGTGCTTAATTGATGGATATGTCAAAAAGTCAGCTGGTTCGTCCCCCTCTCATATTTTATTATTAATTCCAATTTGTGTTTTTGACTTAATTGCATATATGTTTTTGGATTAAATTATGTTCTTGTTCAGGCTATATCATGTTCATAGTTGACATCAGGGTCCTTTTAGAGGATGCGAGGTGCATGTCTGGTTAAATAGAGAGTTTCAAAATACATTTGTTGTTGTTGTTGTTGTTGGGAAGGAAACTCAAGGTGCTATTCATGCATCGCTCAATCTTGCAATGTCACGTCATTTCTACCCTTAACTTAAGTACCCACTCACTATGAACACCTACTCACAAATACCCTAGAACGTTTTGTTAGTTTTTTAGTTCTCCAAGTACAATAAATGTAAAAGTTGAATTAATTTTATGTGAAAAATCTTTATCATGGAATGGAGTCATGCTCTACCCATATAGGGTGACGGTGGTGTTGTCATGTGGAAGTCATGCACCCTAGCCATATTTGTGTCACTCTCTTAGTAGTAGCAACATAACAGATATTCTATTATTATTATTATTATTATTATTATTATGAATATAATATTAATAATAATAAAACGATTGCAATTTTTATTATACAAAAAGAGTTAATAGCCATTTTCGTCCCTGTGGTTTTCATTATTATTGGGACCTTAGGAAATATTATTATTATTATTATCTGTAGGTTCATCAGATTCTAATTCATCATCTATTTCCACATTAAAACAACTTAACATTGAAGCCTCTTTTACCTTTGATATAATGTGTGAATGTTCCACATACACCTCAATTACCTTATGCACACTAATATATCCTATGAGGCTAAGAGCATCAGCATCATTGGACAAGGGTCTTAAACCTGAATCTAAGTCCCCTCTGGGAATTCTAAAATAGAATTTCTGGTCAGTAAGAACTTCCTCTTCGCTGTAGCCTAATTGTTGTACCATATCATTCACAATAATCACTGAAAACATATCAGCATTCACTCTATCAACAAAAGTAACCAAACCCCCCTTGTATGTAGTTTCTGGAGATTTCTCGAACTCTCCCCCATGGTGGAATTTAATAGTAAAATGGTCTGGAAAATTCCCTGAAACCGATTAATAGATAATAGTTAGGGGTTAGGGTTTGGAATTCAAGGGTTTCTTTGATTAATAGATAATAGTTAGGGTTAGGGTTAAGGGGTTAATACATACCGTATTCAACGTCTGGATCGAAATCATCACCAGAAGCTCTGGTATCCCACATTTCCATGTTGTTCTTCACTTAATCGCTGGTTCTTCTTCCCTAGTTCTTCACTTTATCACTGGTTGTATGTGAATATCGTATCTAAGTTCTTGTGTATTCAGTTAATATAATAATTAATTGTAATATCTAAAAAGACTATTCAGTCCCTGAGGTAATATCTAAAAAGACACTTCTAGCCCTCAGGTGATAAAGAACTAACGGCATACTTGGATGCCGTTAGACGGGAGGATATAACAGGCTAAAAATGAAAACTACTAGGACTAAATTGACAAAAAATCAAACTTTGGACTGAAGTGACGAAAGTCGCAAACCACAGGGACGAAAATGGCTATTAGCTCATACAAAAATAAGTAGGCTTATTGAATTTAAATAATCTCAACTTTGATTTATTAGCTGGGAGATTAATCCCAACTGAATACATGTTTTTTAGCAGTCACAATTTTCAACGTATTTTCCTCATTTTATGGTAAGTAAAAAGTAATCTTGTTAGTTTTTTATTGACATGGAAAATAAGTATAAAATTCCTGGATGAATATGTTAAAAATTGGGACCTTAGGAAATATTTATTCAGTTGGTATTAATCCCGACTAATAGGTCAAAGTTGTAATTATTAAAATCCAATAACCTCATACAACTTAGTATACATTTATAATTAGTGTTACAAAAATTCAAACAAGCAATTCCTTTGCTCATGCTCGCATGCAAACTGAATCGCGTGCTTGTGGAAGCGTATGATGGTGGTTATGTTAACGATGCTTCGGAGGATGGGTTTTATTTGATAGTTTAATAAAAATATTTAAAAGTGGTTTACATTTAGGAGATCCCAACTTTAACCCATTGGCCGGAATTGATCCCAACCAAAAAATTGTTTTCTCTGTGAGTCTCAACTTTCAATCTATTTTCTTCCGATATAAGTTGAAAGTTGAGATTGTCATAAAATATTTCTTCAGTTATGATTACTCCCAGTTAATAATCCAAAGTTGAAATTATTAAAATCTAATAACAAAATAACCCCTATTTTTAATGGTTTGAGTGTACACTTAGTTTATTTTTATTTTTTTTGGTGGGGTGTAAGGAGTATTAAGTTTCATTATGCATATAGTTTAGTGTATAAGTGTCATTAACGAGATTAATAAGTTTAAACCTCTTTTCTTACGGAAAAAAAATCACAAACACCACCTTGTCATGATAGTCATCAGTTCTTCGAAAGTTTACATACCTATTAACAAATTACAAACTGTTCAACTACTTCAGTGACATAAAAAGATTGTATTTATTAAGTTGTCTTTTTTACTAGATATATAATTTTATGAAAAATGCATCGTGTTCTTTTGACTTTCACCTATGATTATTTTAATTATATAAAATATTTGTTGACGATTGCACGATGGGATTAAATGCATATTATAACATTTGTCACATCATAAGTACTATATTTATGAATAAAATGTTCCAAACGTAACTCTTCCGGTGGTTATGTGTTAGTGAATGTGTTGAATGTAAAACGTTAGTTGTTTGTGATACGTAGTCAATGGGGTTTTAATATTTCACATTAAAAAAATATGAGTTAGGACACGTGTTATAGAGAAGGCGTGGTAGGCTGGTAGCCATGTAGATCAACAACAGCGACGCATCACACCCGACGGCAGGGGCGTGGAAACAGTGGTGTGAACTACTTAGCGGAATAGCGGGCGTGATGGTCTAATTTGTTATTTCTTTTATTATTATTATTATTATAAAATTACTTTTTCTCCGCCTCACCCCATAACCACATTTCACATAACACAAATTTGTAATGTGAAATGTTAAAACCTTCACCGCCTACATGACGAACTCATATCTCACATTTTACATCTCTCATAACACATAGCTAGCCTGGTAAGGTGAAATATGATTGTGGGATGATGTGGAGGTGACGGTTTTCTCATGCCCTCCTAGCCCTCTCAAACCTTGCCCTTACGTGCCCTCGGTGTGACAATGTTCCATGCCATTGCGCCTACGTGGAAGGGGCTCGCAGCCACTCATACCATAACACATGGATTAGTATAGCAAAGAAAAATATTTAAGATTGCATCTTTATTCATATATTGTAAATACTTATAAAGTATCAAATTCTAAATACTATTTACATCTTAATTTTTTAAAATTTTTAGTGTAAAAAATTACTTTACTAAGATTTTCTAGCGGATACTTTTGCCACTTTTCACCTCCTTTACTACGATTTCTCAGGCCTTGGATCTCAGGTATCATCGGGCCGGTTTTCAGAATGGCTTGCGTAAAAAAGAAAACATTTTTACATTCATGTTCTTGAAACAAAACACCACAGCATTCATTTGTCATATGACCATTTAAAGTACATATTCATCAACTATAATCTTCTCAAAATATAAAACCTATCAAGTAGAAACAACAAATGAAATGCTACAAATGGAATTTAACATGAGCAATATGCGTAAAGAAAATACAAGACCGTGGATTAATAAAAGTCAGGTGTTCCGTTGGTGTTAGGAAGCCTTTGACGTCTCTCCACATAAGCAGACGGAAACCACCCGTTTCTACCTCTGCATTCTCCTTCTGACCATCCTGACGGGCTCACCTGAAGATAATAACTAGATGTAAATATATGAACGGGCCGATACGTCAGGCAATGGGTCAAACTGGTTTCGGTTGAAATAGATTTAGAATGTTAAATTTATTAAAAACTTGGACTGAGCTAGAAAAACTATTTGACCCGTTTGACATAAAATACAGCCCAAATTGACCCGTTTGAAAAAGTGATAGATTTTACTAACCTTTCGCACTACAACGTAGTCACCAATTGCCAAGCTTAGTTCCTTATCAGACGAAGCTTCAAACCCATGCATCGCCTGCATAATAATATAACATCAACCCAAATCAATAAATTAATCATGGCCCACTAGTTAGGTACTCTATTAAAAAAAAAAAGATTACCTCAGCCAAAAAGTACTTAGTTTTATCCGATACAAGATTAGACGGTACTGCAGGCGGTGCAGACTCTCTCCTTTGTTTATCAGAAACCATCTATCAAAAAGTTCACAACATCACACAAACCGTCAATTGCAAACAAAGCACAGCCCAAATAGGCCCGTTCACAGAAACACGGGTAAAATTGCCACCTCAGCAAATTTTATTAGCACTAACCTCAGCTTCTATCTGGTGTAGAATAGCAGCTACTCTCTCATGATATGTTCTTTCACCTTCAACCTTCAAATTCATTAAAAAGGTTTATTAAAACGTTCAAATATTATTCTTTTAACAAAAGGTGAATGCATAGTTGTATACGAACCATTGCAACGAGTCTCTGAAAAGTAAGCCTTTGTTGCTGTGATTCAACAGCATCCAATGCAGCAGATGCTTCTTTACCGAGTACAGCCATGTTTGATTTAAGTTCCTGCATTCTAGCTTCGGCTGCATGCAACTTGGTCACGTTCTCGGGAATCGGAGCTTCTCTAACTCGGGCCTGTCTTCTAGAAACTTCTGCAGCCTGTTTGCTTTCACATTCAGTTATAACTTATAATCAATGTGATAACAAAGTTTAGAATCACTAGAACATGTTATCGAAAATGAGAGTTTCAACCCGTTTACTTATGAACGGGTCGACCCGATTACCTGTGTCTCTGCTTCTTGCCTCATTCGGCTATAACGTTGAGCAAGATGTCGAGCGTCTTCTAAAGGAGCTCCGCTTATCATTGCTCTTAAGGGTTCTAAAATCTGAAAATTTTAGAAAACTTAAAAGTTAACAGCGATAAACAAGAAAAAGCGATATAGTGTATAACATGTCATTAGAGGGTAAAGTTAAAACACAAAGGGAGACAAAAATGAGAAGTGTGAGAAGGATTTGTGACCACACAAAAAAACCCCTTAAAACTAAATTCAAAAAAAATAATAAAAAAATCATAAGTTCATAAATCAAAATATAAATAAAAAACGAAAAAAATTAAAAACTAAAATGTTTCCGCCATCATTCCCGTTCAAAAATTTTAAAAAAAATATATAAAAAAATTGAGGAAAAGACACAATGGCGAGATCAAAGACAATGACGAAAATGAACAAAAGACACAATTATAACTGAAAAGGACACAATAGGTCGCAAAATATAACACAATGCCGGACAAAATATAACACAATGTTGAGTAATATAACACAATATAAAGAAAAAAAGACACAATATCAAGGAAAAAGACACAATCAATGACAAAAATAAACACAAAACACAATGATAAACAAAAAGACACAACGACTTTTTCACTTACCATTGTGTTTTTTTTTGTTTTTTTATGAGAACGAGAAAGACGGTGGAAACATTTTTGTGTTTTTAATTTTTTCGTTTTTTTATTAAATTTTGAGTTATGATTTTTTTATTTATTTATTTTTTAATCTTTTTTTTGAGGGTTTTTTTTTGTGGCTAGAAATCCTTCTCATCCTTCTTATTTTTGTTCCCCTTTGTAGAATAACTTGACCCGTCATTAGAATAGATTATTAAATAACCTGTGTGAATAACAGTCTTGTGAAATCTTCTTGCTCCTTTTCCACATGTTTACGTGCATCACCGTATATAGAAGCTGCCTTGCCCAAAATTTCATCGTCGGCATTCTCCACTCCGTATTTGCAGCATTCTTCAGACAACTTGGTTCCTAATTTTAATCAATCAATCAATCATGCCCAGTAAAATCCCACCGACAGCAAAGTTATAAGTAGGGTCTGGGGAGGGTGGGATGTAGGCACACCGTACCTCCATCCAAAGGAATGAAGAGGTGGCTTCCAGAGAGACCCTCGGCTCTAAGTTCATGTGTATGAAGCAAAATAAAGGAAATCAAAGTTTAACAGTTATATACAAACTACTACTAATTATAATAATATTAATAATAAGATCACAGTTTAACAGCTATATAAAAGCTAATAATAATTATAATAATAATAATAATATATGTAAGGGAAATACCATTATGGTATGCGACCTAAATAAGTTAAGTCTAAGCCCTAAGGTATTCAATTCTCTCTAAAAATCCTTAACTTTAATTCTACTTCTCCACGAAATCCTATCCTCAACCATGTCCTCGGAGAGGTTTAGGTCTATCAAATCATGCCTAATCCTCTCATCCCAAGTCAATTTCGGTCGTCCTCTACCCCTCCTCCCCTCTATAGTAATGTTTTCTACGGATCTAACAGGATTCGTCGTCTATCTTCTCTTTACATGTCCAAACCATCTCAATCTCCACTCTCTTATCTTGTCTGCTATGTTCGCCACCCCTAATCTCTCGCGAAACACAACGTTTCTTATTCGGTCTAGCCTTGTGTGCCCACACATCCAACGTAGCATTCTCATTTCTGCTACCTCCATCTTCCGCACTTGTGCCTTCTTGATGGCCCAACACGTGGTTCCTAATTTTAATAATAATAATAATAATAATAAAAATATATTAATGTTTGGAAAATTGTAGCATATAGCGGTTTGGACTTTGGATTTTTCACCTGCTTCTATATGCTTATATCCTATGGATGTAAAAGCTTCTGCTGCTTTAACCAGTTCTCTTTGAAAATCCTGACAAAAAAAAACCAAAGAAAAATTAGGCCAATGTTTAAATATGTTAACGGAAAATTAATAAAGTGATTAAAATATGCATTGTTACCTTTCCTGAACGAGTTGATCGGTAGAGCTTTTCCAAGTGCTGGTGCCTTTGCAATTCCAGCTCATCGATAACCATGACATCTGAATGTTCATACCCGCTCGCGCTGAACTGCTTTATCACAGCCTGAAACAATCAATATCAAGAATGTTAAATTACATATAGCCATATAGGCATATCCAGAATATACCTGCTTTACAATATATCTTTGACAGTAAAAAACAGGGTTTTTTGCATAGTTGCCAAAGGGTGAGCCTTCAACCTAGGCGTGAGGGGCTAAATAAACGAGGGCCCGAGATAAGCAAGGCAAGGCGCATAGCATAAGCATACGGTTTTTTGGGGTTTTAGACATGTTTTAGGCTTGTTTAAGGATAGTTTAAGATCGTTCCATGCAATATTTGGATGCTTTAGACCAGTTTGCCTGGAATTTGCAGAATTTTGCCAGAATTTTCAGCAATTGGCCAAAATCTCACAGACCCAAATCTGACTGGAATCTCGCCCGACGGTCGCCAGCTCGCCTGGATGGCAGCAAAGCCCTCTCCCTGTGAGTTGCCTTGCCCGAGGGCTAGGGACGCACCCGAATGGCTTTTGACAACGTATGTTTTTAGTCGGCTAGCACACCCCATTATTTTAAACAGGTCAGCCCAAACACGACCCGGTGGACCCGCTAAGAAGTTTGTTAACCCGTTTAAGAGTTTTTAAAGAAAATAATACTTTGATTTCAGAGATAAAAAGTGCTAAAATTTAAAAGTTAACTATTCTGATCTCTAATATCCGTATAACTATGAAACTGATTTTCCTTTTGAACCACTTTATCTATTCTTCACTACAACAGTTTTATTCTATTAGTTCTAACTGCCAACTCATCGGGCTCCCATTCGTTTACAGTCTCAAGCTAAATATATAAACCCAAGTTTGTTAATTGGGAGTGATGGAAAAATACACTAAAAGTCTAAAACGATTAACATAACACAAATTAAAAAAAAAGTTCAATCAGGCCGGCCATGAGGGAGGGCGGAGAGGTCGACCGTCCCCGACCCGATTACCCTAGTAGGCCCGAATTTTTTTTTTTAAAAAAATATTTAAACTGTTTGAAAAAAAAAATATGTATTCTTAATGCTTACACCCAATTAACCAATTCACTTGAGCCCATTTTAATTTTAAAAAAATGTTTTGCACAACCCAAATCATAACCAGCAATCCCATTTAAAAATTTAATCGTTTAAGCCAAATAAAAAAAAACTCCTTTCACTAAAGGCACAATTTTTTTCTCGACTTTGGCCCAACTTTTTTAATTTTCAGGGACGGCCATGAGTTCAGTATGAATTGGAGTAAGAATTGCTACTAAGTTAACATACTGATAAATGAACATAAACCGGATCGACCCGAACACTACACGAATAAGTATATTTTAAGTTCCAACCCTATTTCTTGATTAGTGCCTAAATGACCAAATGCATTAAACAGAAAGCACCAATTCTCAAGATAACAAAAACCCTAAACACAAATCTCAAACCCAATTCCCAATTCACTTACTATTCACTATATGCATACAAATTGAACAATAAAGATTCAAACTTGAAGTCAGCAAGATTCTTGAATAAGATAATTAAGGGTGATTGAATTAATAACCTGTTGTTGTTTGGCAACTTGATCTCGAAGCTTACTTGCTTGCTTCCTTAGAGCATCCATGATGACCAAGAATTGGGTTTATTAATTTGACAAATTGTGTGTGAAGCTGAAAATGATGAAGGTTTATTATCAGATCTTGACAACCTATAGAACGAAAGAATGGACTAATCTTTATAAATTTGCAAATGGGTCCTTTAATTTCATGTTAGTGTAGTCTTTTGATTTAGTTTGGGTTAGGGTTTCATTGTTATCGCGGACGTCGGACTTTGATGACCTATGGGAAGTGGTTTCAATGAATTCTTTCGTCTAACAAATTCAGTAATAAATCGAAGGCGTAAACAATTTAACCAAAATAAATAGAATTTATGAGGGGTCAACATTGTCGGTCGACACTAGGGATAACAATGAAATTCGAACTCAATGGGATTACTTGAAACCCAAAACATATGGACGAGTATAGGGTCGGGTAATCGAGTATGAGTTTAGTTTTGGAATTTTCAAGGGGGTGGACCAAGTTTAGGATTTGGTGATAAACCCAATTGTTCGGCCCCTGTTACCTGATAACATATACTCATTTAATCGATTATATATTCCACGTGATTTTCTTAATCATTTAATTATTCTAGGTATATGTAATGTATAATATACATGATTTTTTTTCGAATTGTGCACTTTTATAAACCACCAAAAACAACCCAAACACGCCCTTACTCCACAAGCCGGAGAGCAGCGCAAAGCCACACATAGAAACAATCATATGAATTTAATATACATGATTAAATTCATAGTTCGTACTAGCCTGATTTGTTTTAAATTTATACGGCATATAATATACCTTATTTATATTTAAGGGGTGTTTGGGTTTCCTTGTTTTTACCTCCTTATAACTTATTAACCATTTTAAGGAAGGGAAAAAGAAGTTTACATAAGTTAGGATGTTGTAACTTATGAAAAACTCCTTAAATTTATTTAAGGTATAAGGAGCTACAAATAAGGAATCCCAAACACCCCCTTAAGTATATGAGTTATACAATATACCCGATAATAATCTCGTAACATGTTGATATACACGATACCTAGCGGGTAATTTCCAAATAGATCCTTGACGGATTTTGAGTCATGTATGGGATAAAGTTTTATAATTTAATATGTGTTTGAGATTACTTAAACCAGACTCATTGTGATCCCTACTCAATGCTTTGAACATTGACACCTCGATCATTGCCGCCGCCAACTCCACTCGACCACCGTTGACAACTCTTTTACACCACATCCCCAACCGACCATGACGGTAGTGGTTGAAGACATCATAGGTGGCGACAACGATGGTGGAGACGTGATAGGGGAGGTTAAGGCGTGGGTAATGGGGGCAATGGGGTTGGGGTTGTGGAGAGGCGTCATTGGCGGTGGTGTGACTGGTTGGCGGCAACCATGGTGATAGGTTTTTGAAGAAACACTAACCGGAACCCGGACAGATTACTGGTAACCTAAGGGTTGGATAGCTGTTTCCCACGAGGGGTTGGATCCTGAGAAGATGGTTCTTCTGATAACCTGCAAAACAGACACCGTGAGCTCGTCACTGAGAAGGGGGGGTTCCTCCTTGTGACCACCCTCCGGCGTAAGAATCAGACTAGATTGCTCTTTAAATATAAAAGTATATTAAGAGATTGCTAGAGCAGATATCAGGTATAATATGATGATAATGTGATAAGATATGATGATCATACCATTTGGGGTATTTATAGCCGAAGGTAGGTTTCCAAGGAGGTGTGGCCGGCTGAATAGTATTCCTGTTCTACCAACTGTGGCCTACGCACGTGCCCTGCTGGTAGTTGGTGGGTAGGCAGCAGCTGATAGTGACCAGGCCTGCTGTGTACTATTCCTTTTCCACCAACTGCCGGCTATGCACGTGGTATGACAGGAGTTGGTGAGTAGGCAGCGGCTAATAGTGACATACAGTACAAGAGCATGCTGCTCGCCATACTGTTGTCAATAAGCTGTCGTATATTTGGTCAGATCTTTTGCCCATACCTCGACAGGTACAGTACAGAAGATCTTCCCGTATCGTACGGACTGGCTTAGTTGGGCGGGATTATTCCCCCTCCCGCCTTTGTGCGGGATTGTTCCCGGCTTTGCTCATTTCTTCAGGTGACAACTGTGATTGAGAGCTAAGTGCCTTGTGCGTGTAGCCTTGCTGCGCGGGTGGCCTTCCCTGATGGCTTGTATCCGCAACTGCGGGAACAGGCAGAGTCCTTCACCATTAGGAGGCATTTCCTGCGGGAACAGCTTGCGTACTGCGCGTAAGGACGTCACGTCTCTGAGCATGGTTGGTCCTGCGGATCCAGTTGGTTTCTGCGCAGACGTCCCTGTTTAAGGTGAGTCTTGCGGGTCCAACTGGGCTCTGCTGGGACCTACCTCTTCAGTTTTATTTCTTTTATGATTGTTTTACCATCCAAATTCATTACATTACAAATAATTTAATATATTACAATTGCTCTAAGTTTTAAAGCATTCGGGCGAATTCTAAATCTATCTATTAAAGTGCAATTTATTTGATGATTTTCAATTTATCAAAAAAAATCTCAAACTAAACACACCCTTTTAAAAAGTTGGACTTTTGTTGCTATTATCAATCCTTATAAATCAACATTTAAAGGGTCGAAAGGGACTAATAGAGTGCATTAAAACAATGCCCTTGATGGCCAAATCAAAACCACTAGAAACAATCGTTAACGTGTGAGAGAAAGATAAGGCTGAGAAGAAAGATGATGAAGTGAGGGCTTCACCTAAGAAGTTTCATATAAGTTTATTGTATGTTTCTTCAATACGGAAAAAAGAGTAAATCAATTATTTATAAAAATTAATTTCTACTTTAACCTTAGTTAGTTGAAAATACAAAATCCATGGTAAACAAATCCTGACATCTTGCAACTTCTATATATACAATTTCAAATATAACTCCATATCATTAGCTGTACATCATACATTATGTTTCTACTTCATTCTAATTGGACCTTCAAATACACTACACCTCCACTCTTCAGCTCTCTCTTCATATGAAACCTTCGCTTCCACTATGTACTTCTTTCACCACAACCGTGCCTTCGTTCCTCCTCCACCACCATCTCAATAACAACTTTCGTTTCCACCGATCTGTTAAAAAATATCTATAATAAAATAATAATAAAAGAAAATGAAAAAAAGAAACTTTTTAATATAATATAAATTATACAAAATCAATAAAAAGTCTTATACATATTAATTAACAAGATACCAATTCATTAAAAAAATATCTCAAAATATTATTAACAATCTTTTAAAATCATTTTACACAAACCAAAATTTCATTTTTTTTTAAGAAAATCATCTATTCAATACCAGATTATTTTCTTTTTTATTTTTAATATTTTTATTTTTCTTTAAAAATTTTGTGATCTTGGACACCCCCATACCCCTACCCCTCAGCAGCATATGCAACCTGCCAAAAAGTGCCAGTCACACTATTTTGTTATTATTTTTAACTTTTAATATTATTAGTGTATTACTACCCAAGACAACAAGATTCATCGGGTGGTTGTGTAGCCTTTAGCCAAGGCCTACCCTACTAGTGATCCATTGATCCATCGATTAACACTTACAGACAGACAGACAAAGAAACCAAGACAACCACCACCATGCCTTCAGGTGCTAAGAAGCGAAAAGCTGCCAAGAAGAAGAAGGTTAATGTTAATGACTCATCCTCAACTAACCCTCATCAAGGTACCTTTTTTAACTCATTTTGCTTTGTGGGTATGCCTTAATTTCACTTAAAGTTTATTAATTTAGTGTCTGCACATGCATCCACATATTGTGACTTTTGTGGGTCTTGCTTATCTGTATTGGGTATTTGATTTTATTGCATAAAGTTTGAAACTTTTGAGTTGTTTGACAACTAGACTCACCCAATTGGAATCTTTAGGGCCTTTTGAGGCTTAATTTGTAATTGATTTGAAAAAGATTGAAATTTTAAAATAATCTTGATTTGGATGGATCCAGTGATTGCAGAGGAGAATGATGGTGGGGAAGTTAGTTCTCCGACCGCGCAGGGTCCGTCGGTCGAGGTAGTTAACAAAGAAGATGTTTTAGCTGAAAAGAAATCGAAGGAGGGGAGTGTTGAGGTTGAAGCGGTGTCGAAGTCGAAGAATGTTAATGGGAGTAGCTCGAGTTCGAGTGATAGTTCAGATGATGAGTCGCGTGTGGTGGAAAAGGAAGTGGTGGTTGTTGAGTCTGCGCCGGTTGAGTCGGTTCCTGAAGAGATTTCGCCGATTGTTGAAACGGTTAAGCCGGTTGAGGCGTTGGTGGAAGAAGTGTCGCATGTGGTTGAAGAGATTAAGGGAGATGAGAGTAAAGATTTGGGTGTAGAAGAAGTGTTGGTGTCGCAAGTGGTTGATGAAATAAAGAGCGAGGAGAGTAAAGATTTCGTTGTCGAAGAAGTGTCACAAGTGGTTGACGAAATAAAGAGCGAGGAGAGTAAAGATTTCGTTGTGGAAGAAGTGTCGGTGTCGCAAGTGGTTGATGAGATAAAGAGCGAGGAGAGTAAAGATTTCGTTGTAGAAGAAGTGTCACACGCGGTTGATGAAATAAAGAGCGAGGAGAGTAAAGGTTTCGTTGTAGAAGAAGTGTCACAAGTGGTTGATGAAATAAAGAGCGAGGAGAGTAAAGATTTGGTTGTGGAAGAAGTGTCACGAGCTGTTGATGATTGTGCGGATTCTACTGTGGTTGCTGAACCGGTTTTGAAAGAAGACGAGGTGGAAAGATCGCAGCCGTTGGTTGAAAAGACCGAGTCGGAATCGAAGGACAACGAGTCATCCTCTGTACCTCCAAAAGACTTGGTTTCTGAAGCTAATGGTGCAGATTGTGCTAATGAAGTTGTGGCAACCGAACACTCTGATAGACAGGTATACTCTTTATTGTTTCAAGATGTTAACTTTTTTTATATATGATCTTTGAATGTTTCATAAAACTGTGAAAATGTATACAGGTGGTTCCAGCAGCTTCAACTCCAGTAGCAGTGCAAAATACGACCTCGTGGAAGAGTTGCTGTGGAATATTCGAGTTGTTTTCAGGATCCGCGCGGTAATATCAGGTGTGTTATCTTGAAATGATCTTAAAGTTGTTTCATTTTTAGTTTCTATAATTTTTTTTATCTGGTTGTCAAATGTTAAAAGATTACTAGTAATAATGTGACCAGGATGGGGTGCTGGATGAATATTCGAAGCTAATTCGTCCGTTTCTTTATAATTCCATAAATAGTGATTATGATGCGAAAAGTTATTGTTAGAATAATGATCAAACTTATTTGAATAAAATGATCTTGTAAACACTTTGATGCACTTTTGGAGTTTTGGTGACTTCTAAATTACTTAATTCATTTGGCCCATTTCTTTTTAGCTGAAATTATTATTGAACTTTCGGGCCCGTTAGCAGTATAACACAATTTTGCATATATGGGTCAAACATGTTACATGCCCCCTTGATGTGAAACTTACCAACAAGTAATCAAGTATACCCAAGGCTTGTTGCTTTATATGTTCGTTTTGTTCGAGTGACATAAGTTTGTTTCTTGTGTAGTTGTACACTTATTAAAAGATTTGTTTGGTAATTAGGACAAATTTATCATCTTAGATGCATTTTATGTTACAAAGATTTATGACATTTTTTAGTACATGTGTAACTGCAAGACAAATATTGTTTCCTCGATTTGTTTTAATTATTATTTTTTTTATAACATTGTGTTTATATTATTAATATTTGATAAAACCATGGATCGGATCTGGATCTGACAAGTTGGATCTTGGATCGGATCTGATCATGGTCCATTGCCTCACATCAACATCATCATGTACATCAGGTTATAACCAACAACTTATGATATTGTATGATAACATTTTAATCTTATATACGATATTATGTTAATGACTATAATGACTATGATGAATGGATTTTGTGGCTTGACATTATTGTTTGTTTTTTGAATACAGAAACCTGTCATCGTATCGAGCCATGGGACTGCTAGTCATTTCATGAATCTTGGCCAAGGTAGCTTGACGACGTTCTTGGTTTACTTTTGTATTTTTGTTTCTCGCGATATCGGATAGTATTTTCACTTTTTATATTATTGTGGGTGTGTTGTTATGGAGCTGATTTTGTGTTAAATATGTTGGTGCATTGAGTACATGACTATATGTTCTTAGCTATACAAATGGATGTGACCAATTTTGAACCTTAATATGTTTTTGGTTTTATCATAAGTATTTTTTAAATATGGTTTATTTTTTTCTTATATAATTTTTGAATTTGGAAACTTAAACCAGATAAATAAAAAATTGATGTAGCCATCGATGAAGATGATTTTGTGATGATATTTGCTCTCCCTCAAAACATTCGGTTAAAATCATCAAACGACTAAAATCTGGCAATCCTGACCATTGTCTCGACCCACCCTGATTTGGGTTGGTTTGTTGCTTTTTAAACTGTAGTCAACGGTTCAACTCATAATTTTATCAAAATTGACGGAATCATAAATTGTAGTCACTAAGCAGGTCCAAGTGGTAGGTCCGGAATACGGATTTCCTCATCTGATAGAACTTATATTTTAGATGACAAATAATTTAATCGGATGTGCTATTAAGGGTAATTTAGTTATCGTTAACATCTTCTTCCATACATACTTTTTACTCTTTTTTAAAAAAATTATTGAATCACTTCACGCTTTCTCTCATTGTTACTTTGCATTTTTTATCGATTGATTGAAGGTTCAGATTCCGTGTTCAATTTAGTTATCTTGATCACCCAACTAAAACTTATCTTTTAAGTAGTCTTGGCGTGGTTTAACCTTAATCACATTTATTATATATGGGATAATGTTGTTTAGCGTGTGACACATAAAGAATTATGTAATTGTTATGTCTAGTTTTTAGTAATAACCAATTGATTAAATATGTGTTAAAAACGTTTTGTAATTCGTTTTTCAAATGTAATTATGTATTGAGTCTTTGGCAGGCATATTATTGAGCAGTTTTCCTAAGTTATTTATTTTAAATAGTTTTTTTGAAATCGAATCCGTATTTTGGATCTATTAACAAAAAATATTTTCTAAATCTGAGTATCGGACCAAATGCGTGCCGAAAGAAGAAAGGTAATTTATTGTTCTTGTTTAACAAAATTTTATTAAATTTGTTAATCATTTATATATTAAATTATTATAAAAATATTTTTAGAATCTCGTTGACGAACTGAGAAAAAAAAAACCGGCACAAAAGTCCACGTGATAAGATTTATCTGTTTTGTCAAATCTCTTTTTCTTGTTCAAAGAGAGTGTTTGACTAGCTGAGGAAAGGAAATTATTAACTACATTTCACAAACATTTTTGTTTCCCCTAATTCTTTAAACTAATAAACTAAAGGTATATTGGTTTTATTAATCTCAACTATATTCTTTTGGTTGTTAACGGTTTTAACTAATGAATTTGGCTGCTGAAGGTCTTAATTTTTAACGTATTTGTTTCCAACTTCAGCGACTAACGAAATCCTAACATCGTTAGTTGCAAGTCGCCTGAAAAACGTTTTTGATCGGAAAAGTCACATTTTTTTTTCCAGAACACACCACTCGAGCACTGCCACCATGAGCACCACCAACCGTTTCTGACGATGGTTCTAGGGTTCCGCTGACCTCAATAGTTGGAGCTTATACTAGAAAATGTTTCCAAAGGTCCGATACAAAATTACAAAGATGTTTGAGACAAAAATGTTGAGTTTTCCAAAAAAAATGTGAGTTTTCGATTAAAAACGTTTTTCCGGCAACTTACAACTAAAGGCATTAGGATTCTGTTAGTCGTGGACCGTTGGGAACAAATACGTTAAAAGTTGGGACTGTCAGCAGCCAATTTATTAGTTTGGATTGACAACGATCAAAAGGCGATAGTTATGATTAATAAAAAACCACTATACCTACAAAAAAAACAATATAAACTTGATTTAAAAATATATTATGTTAACTCGATAACTCTCACTCATTCAACACTTTTCCTTTCTAAATTACTCTATTTTGATTGGCCCTAACTCCTCAAGGGTGTTAGTTGTGTCAGGTTGGCGGATTGACATGTTATCGGGTTGGCATGTTGAGATTCTTTAGCTCTAACCCAACCCATATATTTATTCGTGTCGGGTTGGGTCGACCCATTTTAATTCGTGTCGTGTTTGGGGTCAACCAATTTTTACTTTCATTTATGAATATGAGTAATATCTAATGACTTACTAACAATATTAACAATTGACTACTCTTATTCATATAAAACATTTTAATAATTTATGATAGATCAAACTATTTGTGTATGTTTACCTCTCATTGCCAATTAAAAAAAACTTGGTTTACATATAACTTTAACATTTAATACTTCTTATCTCTAAAATCAAAATATTAACTTCTCTAAAATTCTTAAATGGGTTAACAGATCAACCCACTTTTTAACGGGTCGTGTTCGGTTTGACTTGCTTTTTAAACTGGTTGGATTCGGGTTGACTTGTTTAAGAAAAACGGGTCGTGTCAGCCGACCCAAAACCTATATTTTTCGAGTTGGGTTCGGGTCGTGTCAGGAATTGACGCCCCTATACCCCCCTACTTCGAACAAAATTTATATCTTTTATGTTATAGTTTTATAGGTTTCGTAAAAGGGAAAGGTTCATGTACATTTTAATCTTAGCATGAGAATGTAGGAAATAATGCCAATTTATAAAAAAAATGAGAACGTAAAAAACAATACCAACTGCAATATCAATCTACATAAACAATGATTTATAATAATAAAGAAAAAAACCTAAAAATTACAACAAAAGAATTAAAATCAAGAACAAAATAATAACAGCATATACCAACAAATACTTATAACAACAAAAGAAAACATCTAATAATAACAACAAAATATAAATCAGCAAATACTTATAACGTCTCATAATCGAAAATTAGCAAATACGGACAAAAAATAACAGCAAACACTTATAAAATAAACTTAATAATAACAGCAAATTGTTTCTCACCGTTTTCATGTTAAGAATAAAATGTATTTGATCATGTTTCGTAAAATACAAACTCCGTAAATACTATTTTCCGCATAATTCCGAACATTTTTGTTCGAAAAACTCTTGGTATGGACTTCCTTAACCCTGCAGGGTAGTGGTTTTCTCAAAAACAAAATTTGAGACAAAATGACTTATACATACGTCATAAATAAAAAATGACCAACGTCAAGGGGAGAATTTAATGGTTACAAATAAATATGTAGTCAAAAGATTGTTTTGATATATCATTTAATAAAATTTAATTAATTATATTGAATAGTAAACATGTGGCCGTGAATAAATACCGTTCAAATTGATGAAAATAAACAAACCAAACACAAGAAATGGAACACAAACTTTTTGTTGTTCTATGTTGCATGTTGTTGATTTCTACTGTTTCAGCAACTGTACTGTACCAAACATTTGTACCCATTGGTAACACAGTTCCAGAAGTTGGTCATGGACCTGCTGGGCGTGCAGGAATAGACAGTACGCAACAAAAGACATATGCTGAATACAAAGAGTCTCGCCCATGAGAAAAACTACTTTTCGTGAGACCCGGAAGACGATAACATTTAACTAAATGTGAAACATGTTTGTGTTTGTAGTGTTTGTTTTCGGTCTTTGGTCTTTATGTATACTGATAGCTTCTCATCCGAGAGAACTTGTTTCGATCAAATGAAAAATAATTTCCTCTATGTGCTATTCAGTGTATTTTGGTAATCTTTAACATCTTCTTGGATACATAATACTTCTTTACATTTTCTTTTTCAAATTGTTAAACGACTTCACGCTTTCTCTCATTGTTCCTTCGCATTTTTATCGTTAAATTCGAAGTTCATATTTTGTGTTTACTTTAGTTATCTTGATCGCTCGATTAAAAGTTATCTTTTAAGTAGTCTAAGCGCAGGCGTACATGGGATAATCTTGTTTAGCGTGACACTTATAGAACCATATAATTGTTATGTGTGGTTTATAGTAATAGCCAGTTGATTAAATATGGTAAAAACGTTTATTAATTCACTTTTTAATGCAATTATGTATTGGGGCTTAGCCATGCAATTTATTGGGCAAGTATCTTTAATTAACTTATTTTAAACTAGGGTATAGACCCGCGTGACACGAGGGTGAAAGAACATGTCACTACAAATAATAAATTTAAACATACGGTCAAATTAAGATAATAGTGGTTGATAGTTTGTTACAAAACTATTATCAAATTACATTGTCTAAACATTCAAACTTAAAATTTACAATAACTTAAATTAAACAGTACCAACAAAAGACATTAACAAAACCGCTAAACAGGTTCTTGATATTAAAACATCAGCCAAATCTTCAAAAGTTAAACCAACACAAACTTCAAATTCCTAAACACCTGAAAATTTGTAAAAACAAAACAAAAATTCATTAAAATTAATTTAACATAACAATATGTTTGATAATTAATAACATCTAAGTGTGGTTACTAAGTCTAAAAAAATGTTGTCAATATAATTCTTTTATTAAATCTATGTCTAATATGTAATGTAAAGTATTAATATATTACCTTCTACTTCCTAATTGGACAACAAACTTTCGGAATAACAATCATAATAACTTTGATAGTGTAAAAAGGTCTTTAACATCTACTACTTGTATTAAATATAACAACAATACGAAAAGAGTTATATTTTACCTTAATGTTCGTCATCAGACTCAAAATTGTCGGAAAAATCTTCATAATCACTCTCATAGTTAGAACATTCTTCTAACCATTTGACCTTCGAACTAACCTCAGCTTCCAACTCAAGATGCGCAAGTTCCTTTCTTGCATTTGCTAACTTTAACACGTCAAGCTCTCTCAACGTCACCAAATCATCACACGACAATAGTTGTTTCGGCTTAAAATTCTTATACTCTCCATTCTCGAACCAGACAACAACCTTGTTTTGATAAGGGTAAAAGAACCACTCCCTTACATGTTCATAAGGTAAAGCCTCTTGATAAAGATCATGAAAGAAATTATGTAAAACATTTATCAAATTTGTTTCTTGTTGACATGGCAAATTCTTCCTAAGACCGATCTGATGTATCTGATGTTTAAAATGATTATCAAACAACATGACTGATTCAATGTTATCTTTTTCTAACGTTGCTAAATTGCAAAATACAAATTGATACTTACGGAATAGTTTACAATATCTCCAGTTCATAATCGTAGCCATTAAAGGAGTTTAGTTATCTTGAGAAACTTAGTATTGTTAAAGAATAAGAAGAAGAATATGATTAAAATGGAAAATTAAAAAATATATATAAGAAGTGACGGTTTTATTGTTCCAAGAAAATTAATGATGAAATCTATCTAGTTATTATAATGTATAGTTACCCTATAGTTAATAATATTTAATTAGATAGTATGATAAATATCTTAAATAATTTAAATTAAAAAGTAAATATTGAAAAGGTATGTTATAAAACGAATTTAAACAAACAGGTTTATATCCAGAAAATTTATGTATAATATTAAAAATAAAAAAATATTTATAATTAAATAAAAAAATTAAATATAGGATACCAAAAAAATATTAAATACAAAAAGTTAAGTACAAATGTTGTAAAGTATAGAACAAAATAAATTACATTATAACCATTACATTTATTATGAGATTCCAAATCGAATTACATAGGAAATTTAAACAATTAACATTCTATGTTTTCAAAAATCTCCTTGTAAACAACGTTTGTTGTTTTATTTATAAGCTTTGATTATTTGTCGAGTATCACTAACTTAATACCATCTCTAGTCTTCACTCGTGACAAAGCAACATAAAGTTGACCGTGAGAAAATACTGGATCTTTAAGATACAATCCAACTCTTGACAATGATTGACCTTGACTCTTGTTGATTGTCATGGCAAAACATACGGATATAAGAAACTGTCTTCTTTTTAATTTGAATGGAAGTTTCTTATCGGTTGGTGTAAGACTTACTCGACTAATTAGAGTGCGATATCCGATATTCGTACCAGATACAACTTTTGCTTCAATTACACGCCTACCGAGACTAACAACTTGAAGGCGCGTACCATTGCACAAACCCTTTTTGTGATTAATATTCCTTAATAGCATGATCGGAACACCAACTTTGAGGGCCAATCTATGATTAGGCATGCCTGACATCTTTAAACCATTTAACAAATCTGGAGAGTACAACTGTGGATCAAAATCCTCAGAAATGTCTTCACTTTCAGCTAAACTGTCGGAACTTAGATACTCTACTTCTTCACCTGGAAAGAGGTCTAACATACGTTCATTAATTTCTTGAACGACCTCATTCAAAGGTGCCAATAGTGCACGATCTTGAAAGTAAGTAAGTTCGTTGAATCTATCTAATATATTAGGATAGACAAACCTTATTCAATCACCCATCAGATCTACTGAGTTCAATATCAAAAGATCGTCAGGAATATCAATAACCGCTTCTCCAGTATTTGGACCGCCAACGTTTCCTTGGCCTATGTCTAATAGCCAATCAGCAAACTCTGTAATATTTTGAATCTCTGAAGATCGACATCCAACTGTAAGCCTCATGTTCTTAGTTAGTTTAAGAACTTTACATTTTGACCAGATATAAGAAGAATTGATGCAAGTATTGACACATTCACTTCTTGTACCGTTGGTTACAACAGGCAAAATTTGGCGAAAATCACCGCCAAAAACAACAACCTTACCTCCAAATACCGCTCATGAAGTATTGGCCGAATCACCATTCATAACATCATTTAAAGTCCTGTCCAACGCTTCAAATGCATGCTTATGAATCATCGGTGCCTCATCCCAAATTATTAGGCTTGTCTTTTTCAATAATTCATATACGTCGGTATTTCCTTTAACCTAATTTATGAAATAATAAAAAAACATAACCAAATTAAGATATTTAAATGTAATTTGATATTAAAATAACAGATAAAGACATATATAATAAAAAAATAATAATATAAAATTAAAATAAAGTGAGTGGTAATATTACCGGACAAATTGAATCTTCGGTCAAATTAATAGGTATTAAAAATCTCGAATGTGCGGTTCTACCACCCTCCAAAAGCAAAGAAGCTATACCGCTTTAAGCAACATTCAACACAACTTCTCCCTTTGACCTTATCGATGCAGATAAAGTTTTCCATAAATAAGTTTTTCCAGTACCGCCGTAACCATAAACAAAATAAACTCCACCTTTTTTTATCAATCAAAGCACTCATTATTTAATTATAAACACCTCGTTGTTCATCTGTTAACGAATCAAAGAGATTATTAAATTCGTTATTCATGGTCTCGGTATCATATGAGAGTTCTTCCACCATTAACGGATTAGTTGCTCTTGAAATTGTCTCTATATCTGGAATTGGCATTTGTTTATATCTTCTAAGACTGGAGTTGTTTGAAATTAGAAAATTTTCAATTTCCAAGAGTGCTAGATTTTTTAACTGTTCTTCTGTAACATCCGAAATATTCTAATTAATAAATAAAGAAAGTTGCGTTAAATAATGTTAACTAACATCTAATAAGGAAAAGATCATGGACTTGGACTAATTAAGATGGATTAAGGGGAATGGGCCTTAGGTCCATGGGCTTTAAGGGAAATAAATATCCCCTTAAACCATCCTAAAACCCTAAAATCCTTATTTCTTCCATCCTAATCTCTACACACTCAAAAACACACACATACACTACACCATATACGGCCGCCGAGAGAGAGAGAGCGAGATCCGAGTCCAAACGAACGTTAGTTGGTATTAGATATTTATTACACGAGCTATATACAAGATTGAGAGTTCATAACCAAGTTAAACAAGATCCAAACGAGCATTAAAGGTACGTCTTTTACCTTAAAGCTTACGTTTTTATTAACGTTTAACCTTGAAACTTAGAACGAGATTAGATCGGGTGTAAATAGAACGTAAAGTTGTAAACTTGATGTTAGAAATGAACTTAACAAACTCGCAGCTGCGTATGACTCGTTTAAAATAAACCCTAGACCTATTACTGAACGTTTTAATCTAAAGGTCCAAACTTTATGCGCTTTCGAGTCAAGTTTTATCCGAAAATGAACATGAGAACGTTTACGGGTTTGATCCGTGTCACATCCAAGGATTTCACGACGAAACGATCATGATTAAGGGGTTTTTGGAGCGAACAGTAACTATTGCTGAGCAACTTCGCCTGCAAAGCTAAGTTCGCTCAAGGTTTAAGTTCGCTAAGCATAGCAAGTTCGCCAAGCTGTAACTTCGCTAAGCCAAGTTCGCTGAGTGCTTAACTTCGCTAAGAATAACTTCGCTCGTATATAAGTTCGCTGGTTATATAAGTACGATGCTGTATAACTTCGCCGTATATAAGTTCGCTACTAGCTAAGTTTGCTGATGTTAACTTGGCCAGTAGCTAAGCCCGCTTAAGTTAAGTTCGGTAACGAATCAGATAGCGAAACTCAATACGTTAAGAGGAATGAGCTAACGAATTAGGAAATAAATTGAAATCCTAATGGAAAATACGTTAAGACAGTTAATGTAAATAAAATTTTTCCAAGCTGACCTGGCAGCTCGACCCCAGCCAGAGGCTCTGCCCCTTGGACCCTGCTAGGGGCTGCCGCCCATAGACCCCGCTGCCAGGGGCGCTGCCCCCGGACCCCCGTTCGTTGTGGGTTATATAAAGATAGAAATACAACATGAGTAGTAGTAGTTAATTGATACATGTAAATATTATACAGTTAGCCGTGCACAGCTGAAGAAGGGAATAACGATTAACGGAGAGCGTAACAGGATTCAGGTGAGTTTCTAGCCCCACTTCTGTGTTATGTTTTCGGGGCTGTGTGCATACTCGATATGTTTGTTAATACACTTATCCTAAGTGATAAGTGTATGCCTTATATGAATGATGTGAAATGTATGAATGCTTGTTTGTACGTGAACGATCTTCGGATATTGCACGCACTGTCGGGTTGTAGTGTTATGTATAAGGTAAGTATAATGTATATGCTTATATGTATGAATGCGGTAAAGCTAAGAAACGAAGGAAAGGCATGGTTGTATGGTAACGAAGAGGGACCAGACCCTAATAATATCTGTGATGTTAGGGACCAGACCCTTATAATATCTGTGATGTTAGGGACCAGACCCTTATAATATCTGTGATGTTAGGGACCAGACCCTTATAATATATGTGAGGTTATAGGGTGAAAGGCTCTTTAAAACGTATGATTATGTATGTAAATAAAGTATGAAAGTAAGAATGAAAGTATATGCACTTGTGTATGTATGAAAGAAAGTTAAGAAGGTTAAGTATGAAATGTAAGAAGGTATTGTATGATTATGTTATTAACTAGAACTCACTCAGTGTAGCTGACTTTTAGTATGCACGCAGGTGAGTAGAATGAGACAGCTTGCATGAGGGGAGGCACATGGCATGATCTTGGGGAAGCTGGCATCTCGAGAAATGTTATGTTATTTCAAAAGACAAAGTTTTATGTTTAAATAATTTGAATGCTCGATAAGACAAGAATTATGGTTATGGAATGTAATGGTTTGAATGTTTTTAATGTTCCGCGAATGTTTTAATTAACTCTGATATTTTAGAACTGCGTTTATGAGTAAATTCAACACCAAAGTAGGGCTACCGGTGACGGGGCCTTACAAGTTGGTATCAGAGCAAAGTTCGAGAGATTTAAGCATCCTACATGCTTAGACTCGAACAGAGAATTGGATTTAAGTAAGAAAAGAAAGAAGATGCCAGTTCGAGAATGCCATGGGTCGCTCAAGCAAGCTCAGCAAAGGTAAGATGCATGATTAAATGATATATGTTAATGATAAAGAAAGGATATGTGAACGACAGGGATAGGAATAATTGATTGTTTGATTTGACTAACTGTTTAAGTAGAACCAGCACAAATAGACTCATAATGGGAAGTGTATAGGACATGGAAGGTAATGTGATCAGCTAATCACAGCTGGCCACTGTTATTACCTGTTAGCCTTACTATCCTTGTACTAAATAGTTCTCTGAGTGATGATGTTTGTGTTTTCCCTTTTAGAATACGATGGCTGGAACTGGGGAGAATGTGAGAGGAGGAGGTCGCACTGGACGTCGTGACAGGCCTCGTCATGCCCAGCAACCTTCGGTCGAGACAACTTCCAACACCGAACACGAAGGAAGCACAGCTTGAGGAAACCCGAACAACAACGAAGGGGTTCAATTGGATCCCGCGATTCAAGCAGCTATTGTTCAAGCTATAGCTACCGCTGTGAAGAACATAACTCCTGGAGGGTCTGCTGGAAGCCGTGAAAGAACTGCTGAAGGGGCAGGTGGTGATGGTAGGAGAGATGATGAAAGAGAGAAAGGCCTCGAGTGAGGTTAAGTCTGTGAAAGTTGACGATAGGAAGAGAGGCCGAGGTGGTTGCAATTATAAGTCCTTCAAGGGTTGTGACCCGCCGAAGCTACTGGTTTGGGAGACGCAATCGCTACCCTTAAATGGATAACTGCCATGGATAAAATTATCCGCATTAGCAAGTGTCGTCCTGATCAAGCTGTCGGTTATGCCACCCAATCGTTTGAAGAGGAGGCGATGTATTGGTGGGAAAGTATGAAGCAGAGGAAGACTCGGGATGAGGTTAAGGCCATGAAGTGGGAGGATCTGAAAGAACTGGTTATGAAGAAATTCTGTGCTGACGCCGAGGTTGAGAGGGCGGAGATGAAGTTCCTGAACTTGAAATCCGGGACGATGACACATCGTGAGTATACCACCGAGTTCAACCGAATGTCTAGGTTGGTATCCGATATGGTTAACACTGAGGCTAAGAGGATTAAGTGTTATGTGAGGGGATTGCCACAGAAGGTCCGCATGCTAGTCAGGACAAGTAAACCTGCTACCTTTGACTTTGCTGTTGAGCTCGCAGAGGTGGTTTATGCAGACCTGGCTGCGGATGACGCGGTGGTGGAAGAGGAAAACAAGGATAAGAAGTGGGTTGCTCCTGTTAAGCGACCTGGTACTCAGTTATGGAACTCCAAAGATAAAAAGTAGAAAGTTTGGGAGAAGAGATCGTGTAAGACCTGCGGAAAGATGCATGGTGGTGAGTGTAAGTGGAGTAGGAGTTCTGATGTTTGTAACAAATGTGGAAAGACTCACGGTGGAGAATGCAGGATGGGGTCTAATGCGTGTTATAAGTGTGGGAAGGTAGAGCATTATGCCAATGAGTGCAGTGCGAAGCCAGCATGTTACAAATGTGATAAGACAGGCCACATGGCGAGAGAGTGCACCGATGGTGAGGCTGGAGGTAGTGCGAAGAAAGATGCTGACCAAGCAAGGCCGAGGACTAGGGCCTACATGTTGACCCAAGAGCAAGCCAAGCAGATTCCAGATGTCGTCACAGGTATGTTTCTAGTAAACGGTATTTCCGCTTCAGTATTGTTTGATTCGGGCGCAAACAAAAGTTTCGTAGCCATACCATTTAGTAAACTAGCTAAAATGAAATGTTGCCGAGTATCTGAAACCTTTATAGTAGAAACTGCTAGTGACACCTCGGTTAAAATAATGAAAATGGTTAAGGACTGTAAGATAGAGTTAGAGGGACATGAGTTCCCTGTTACCTTGTACGTTATGACCTTAGGTGGGTTCAATGTGGTTTTGGGAATGGATTGGCTGTCTAAGTACGAAGCTCAGATAGTGTGTAAGAGTAGGATGATAAGGTTGAAGTCCTTGGATGGTAGTGCGGTGACGGTTTATGGTGATAAGGAAAGTTATGGGCTTAATGTCATTTCGATGATAAAAGCCGAGGGTGCGGAGCCTACCTGGCGTATGTTGTCAACGCTACGGCCGAGACAAAAGAAATGAAAGATGTTCCTATTGTGCGCGACTACCCAGAAGTATTCCCTGAGGATCTTCCGGGGTTGCCACCAGAGCGAGAGATAGAATTCCAAATAGATTTAGTACCAGGAGCCCAGCCCGTCGCGAAAGCGCCTTACCGTCTAACGCCGTCTGAGATGAAAGAATTGATGTCCCAACAGCAAGAACTCCCCGATAAGGGTTTTATTAGACCAAGTGTTTCCCCGTGGGGCGCACCAGTGTTATTTGTGAAGAAGAATGATGGAAGTATGAGAATGTGCATAGACCATCGTGAGTTGAATAAGCTTACGGTAAAGAATAGGTATCCTTTGCCAAGGATTGATGATCTGTTTGACCAACTGCAAGGTTCAAGTTGGTTCTCACGAATAGATCTCAGATCAGGCTACCATCAGCTAAAGGTGAAAGAAGCAGACATCCCTAAAACAGCGTTTCGAACGCGGTATGGACACTACGAGTTCCTCGTAATGTCATTCGGTCTAACAAATGCTCCTGCAACATTTATGGACATGATGAATATGGTGTGTCGGCCCATGTTGGATAAGTCAGTTATCGTTTTCATCGACGACATATTGATTTATTTAAAGAGCGAGTCTGATCATGCTGAGCATCTGAAAGAGGTATTGGAGACTCTGAAGAAAGAGAAGTTGTATGCTAAGTTTTCGAAATGCGCGTTCTGGTTACGAGAAGTGCAATTTCTATGTCACGTGATTAATCCTGAAGGGATTACCATCGACCCAGCTAAGATTGAAGCAATAACTAATTGGAAGACTCCACAGAATCCAACTAATATATGAAGCTTCTTAGGGTTAGCTGGCTACTATAGGAGATTCATCGAAGGTTTCTCCAAGATAGCCGCACCATTGACCGGTATGACTCGAAAGTCGGTAGTATTCAGTTGGGGTAAGTTTCAAGAAGAAGCCTTTGAGGAATTAAAGAAGAGACTCACGTAAGCTACAATCCTTGCTCTACCCGATGGTGACGAGGATTTAGTTGTTTGTGCTGATGCCTCGCATCAAGGGCTAGGTTGCGTGTTGATGCAACGAGGGAAGGTAATAGCTTACGCGTCTAGACAATTGAAAGTCCATGAGAGTACTTATCCAACGCATGATCTAGAACCTGCGGCAGTGGTGCATGCTCTCAAGATATGGAGACATTATCTGTATGGTACTAAGTGTACTATTTACACAGATCATAAGAGTTTAAAGTATTTCTTCGAGCAGAAGGAATTGAACATGAGGCAGAGAAGAAGGTTAGAATTGATAAAGGATTACGACTGTGAGATTAAGTTTTACCCTGGTAAAGCTAATGTGGTCGCCGACGCGCTAAGCCGTAAGAATGAGGAAGTCCTTGCAACAGTGAAGTCATACCAGCTGATTATGAACTCAAGTCTTTTTGAGGAGATTGTCAAGGTACAGTCAGAGGTGTTAGTAGATGAAGGGTTGGTTAAGAAAGAAAGGATATATGGCCAGCAGGATGAGTTGATGGAAAAGACTCATGGTGTTAAGACTAGATTTGACCGTATATGGATCCCACGCCATGGAAATCTCAGGGGTCGAATCTTAGATGAAGCTCATAAATCAAGGTACTCATTCCATCCTGGAGCTACAAAGATGTACCAAGACTTGAAAAGAGATTACTGGTGGCTAGGAATGAAGAACGATGTAGTAGATTATGTTAGTAAGTGCTTAACTTGTTTACAAGTCAAAGCCGAACATCAAAAGCCTTATGGAAAGATGCAACCGCTAGAGATTCCTGAGTGGAAATGGGAACACATCACCACGGATTTCATAACTAAGCTACCCCGTACAGCTAAGAACCATGACACTATCTGGGTGATTGTGGACCGTTTGACCAAGAGTGCTCACTTTCTGCCTATACGAGAGGCTATCTCGTCAGAAACGTTAGCAAGCTTGTTCATAAAAGAGGTTATATCTAAACATGGAGTACCTTTATCCATCGTGTCTGATAGAGATACACGGTTTACTTCGAGGTTTCGGAAGAAGTTCCATGAAGCTATGGGAACGAGATTGAACATCAGTACGACGTATCATCCTCAAATCGATTGACAGTCCGAGAGAACGATCCAAACCCTTGAGGATATGCTACGTGCTTGTGTCTTAGACTTTGGTGGAAGTTGGGATGATCACCTGCATCTAGCAGAGTTCTCATATAACAACGGTTACCATTCAAGTATTGGTATGCCACCGTTTGAGATGCTTTAAGGTAGACGATTACCTGCTTGAACAAATCAAAGAAAATTACCTGCTTGAACCTTTCCAAAGATAGACCTATCATTCACCAATTTAATAAGTGCATCAAGTTTGACCTTAAAAAGCCGACATAAAATATCAGGTCTATCCTCCGACTTTAACGTTGTATCCTTAAGAAATCTTTTAACTTCTGGCCAATTGGGATTACAGGTTATGGTTATGAAAAAATCGGGATAACCAAACCATCTACAGAGACACATAGCGTCTAGGTAATTTTGCATCATATATCTTGCTCCGCCAGTAAATGAGGATGGTAGAATAACACGTTGACCAGCACTTAAAACATCAGTATTTCCAACAGATTGCATACCTCGTAAACTTTCGTAAGTATCACATCGTAGCTCATGTTGTTTACCGCGTATAAAATGTAATCGTTGTGCCTCAATCATCGTATATTTGTCAACTAATATTTGCTGAAACAAACGCCTACCATTTAACATGGTTGAAAACCGATTTGGCCTGTCTTGAATATGATAAGCAAAAAACTCACGTATTGTAACCTTCTTGCGTGCTGCGATTGATGATGATGAAACATGCTTATGAAGTATATTAACCTGATAACCATCTTCACCAAAAGGATGAAACAATGGGTATTGAAGAGGTGTATACGATGGATGAAGTTCACTGATACGCTTTAAGGAACCTGATTGCTTGGTAACAATTATGTCTCGGTTATCTACAGCGTCACCAATATCACCGACAATTAAAGCGGCAACTTCAGAAATGGATGGTAGGTTATATTGTCTCGCATCATGCTGTCTTGTCCCAATAATACGCAACTTCAAATCGAGTTGTGGGTTTTCTTCAAAACAATCTCTTACCATCCGATAATCTTGGACCAAATGATTATTTGAATCTAACATCGTCTTCAAATAATTTATAATATAGATCTCTAGCTCATCGTCCATTGATTTATTATCACTGCCAACAACAAAAAAAATTACTAAGATTATAAATAATATAAAAGAAACTAAAAATTAATAACAAAACAAAAGTCGAGGAATATCGTTAAAAGTATTTACCCAAAAACACCCTGTCGGTTAGAAACCTCGTTATTAGTGTCGTAAATGTAAAGTTGAGAAAACCTTGCTTTACAACCTTCTAATGGTAAAAGACTTCCCAAGCAATGATAGTTTTCACCGCTAAGGCGAAACGTATATGGTGCATTGCCTCTGTTTATGGAATGGTCAATCTTTCCTCCCATAGACGTAAACGAAAACATCGAATTGAAACATCTAATGTTTTTCAAGAAATAACTTACTCATGGCGGTCTCAGCACGAAATAATTCAAGATAAGTATCATCTGGTTGTCTAACATCGGGAAGTTCGACTTTGCCATTATAACAACAAAGGGAAAAAGCTCCTTCTTCATTACTACTACTTGGTCTGTTAACTTCGGCTTTCCACAACAAAGCATTGCAACTATTGATTACCATGATCAAGATATTCTAGTAAAATTTCAATATAAGATTTTGGAATTAATTAGTATACATAAATACTTAATAAATAATTTAAAGTAAATTATGAAATAAATATCATACCTGACGATATTCCTTTATAAACGTCTACAACATTTGGATAATGAATAGTTGTAGCATGTTCATTTAAATCAGCCATAGGTATAGGTACTATAGGGGTTCTTTTTCTTGACCTTCTGTGAAAGGTTGTAGACTACTCCGGAATGTCATTAACAACACAAGACGCGTTTTGATCGTTCTTGGACATTATATTTATTTATACAACATGTTCAATACTATAAAGGTTGTCAACAAAATATTGAAAACTACACATATGATATTCAAAAGATAAATTGAAAATTTATTTTTTAATTACTCCGTATTAAATTTAATATATGAAATATTATTATGTGTTAAATTGTAAACATCTTTAAGTTAAAAAATTATGAAACGTTTCATTATACAATGTTAATATTATAAGTTGCTGTAAATCAGGACAGAAGTGCAAAATGTATATAATATAATCTTTTTTAATAGAAGGCTTATTATTAAAATGAAATTATTCTTAAAATTTAATAGCATTTGTAAGTCCCCCCCCCCCCCCCCCGCGGGGCGTCGCCGATCGATACGAGATCCGCACGATGTCTAGGAGTGCGGAATCCTCCTAGACTCGTTTATTAGTGTAGAAGACGAAGAACACGATTACACACAAAACACATACACGAACAAACACACGAACGGGATAAACACATCTGCAGATCTTTTCATATAATAACCAAACACGTTACATACCGAACATAAACATAAACACGGCCGACCCGAGGTGAGCTCTACCTCGGGCCGTCCCACACGGCTCTCCCTCTCGGTTTCTCTCTAGACAATTGAACTGTAACACAAAACTCTCTAACTCTCTGGATACACAAACCTAACCAAGACACACATATATATATAAACAACTTCACGGGCTTGGGCCTGTAGGCGAAGTTGTTACAACTTCGCCTAAGGCGAAGTTGTTCTAACTTCGCCTATGGCAGAAGTTGTTACAACTTCGCCTATAGCGAAGTTGTTCTAACTTCGCCTATGGCGAAGTTGTCCTAACTTCATACTTCGTTTCCGCTGATCAGAATTGCATAGCAACGGTCACAAAATGCACCAACAGACTCCCCTTTGACCGTTGCTCTCAATTCTAACAAACACAAAAGATCATCTGTTACAAAACATGCACCAACAGACTCCCTCTTAACTGATGATCTTCTGTTTGCTTTTCAACCAGTCGTGTCTGAAACTGTCGTGTAGCTTCACAAATCTACCAATCACCCAGCGTCTTCCATATCAGATCTCCCCTTCAGTGTAAGCTTCTCCGACTATATAGATTGAGGTCTTTGAAATGCATGCATCCCCGTGCCTAATTGATCATCTCAACCAATCACGTGAGTCCTTCTGACTTCACCAACACGTGAAGTTGGGCTCCCTCCACAAC